>NW_024539615.1:0-154884 GCF_016647785.1 Suillus fuscotomentosus
TTCATACCAACGAACAAAAAGAAATTCGATTTGGTGGGCATTGTACACATTCCCTGTACGAACCACATTGACGTGATGAATGCCAAGAACCCTGGCATAACAATAGTTGCCATTGAGAGCATCATCGCAACCACGCTGGAGCAGCATGATATTGCAGTGAGCAGTCTTCGGATTAACGACGTCCTGAGCCCGTCGAACATCATATGTGGTATAATTGAACTTGGCGAGATTATGATGGTAGATTCTGTTCCGTTTGAAGAGAATTGAACTAGATTCTGCGTTAGAACGGGTGGGTTTCTCGCACAAAGATTCAGAAGTCCCAGAAGTCCCTGGGTCAAGGCGATCAATATATGGTCCTTCAATCGAGGCAGGAAGTCCTATGTCATACGTCAGGATGATGGCTATCCGCAAGAGAGTCAAGTCAACTACCTTATAGCAGGATCTCTCGCATGGACTGCGGAGATAATGACCAATTTCGTCAAAGACCTTCTCACTTTGACCGATGTGATGATGGAGCTGGGGATCGCACGCAGTTTCATTAGATGCTGTATGAGAAGCCTGTTTTATACTGCCGTTGCTTGATGCGGCGTAATCTTGCTTGACGACGCTCGATTTGCGTCAGCTGGTGAATGAAGGTCTTTTGATCGGTTCGACGGTACCTGCCCTTCGGTGTACGATGTTCCAACTCCCCTGATGGCAGTTGAGTTGGAAACCGAGCAGTGAGAGGGTTGATACTTACTGGCTCCGTGCTGTAGGAATCTGTGGTACCGAAGCGATGGATTGAGGCTACATAATCCCCTAGCGCATGAAGCTTGTAGGTCCGAAGGTTGAACAACTTCTTCTTCTTGGGCTGCCTTGGTAAAGGTGCATCCTGTGATTGCTCTGGCGCTGCCTTCTGCTTCCCTTTAAGGCTGGCACCTGCCATAGGCCCCGGAACTGCAGCCCCACTACCTTTCACCCTGCCTTTCTCCGTGCATTTAGCGGCTTCTTTTGCTTGCCGACGAGACCTCGCATTGGTTTCACGATCAAGTTCATGGGTGGCGTATGCAGTGCACATTTTCGCCTTAAAGTGACGAAGATGCTCACCAAGTTCAGTTGTTTGCTGGTCGAGGATGTCTAGGGTCAGGTCGGAGTGCATGCGAAGCTTGGCAAGTCCATGCCAGTGTGCCAGAATGAACAGGAGATCGATAATGATCTTGTTGTGTGGTTCGGGGAGAAGGCCCTCGAAGACTGGGATAGAGCACTTGTAAAAGGTGAGTACACAAGGATCTATGGGAATCATCCCAAGACATACCTGTAAAAGATCCTCAAAATTCCGTGCAGCCATATGTGACATTTCGGAGGTGTTCGCTGAAAATCGTCTGATGGTCGCGGGTCCAAATGGGGGGACCTGCCTATATCTGTCAGGTGAGGGTGAGTATACTGGGCATTCAGCGAATACATATGCTGCACCTTTTATCAAGCTCGTGTATTAAGTCCTTATTCAAGGCGAAAAGGACTCTCAGCAGGTGAAGTAAAAGCATACGCCAAACCCCAAGTTCGACCTCGTGCAAGAGGTCGACGACGAGTGTGGCAAACAAATTGAATCCAAAGGCACTAAGGCCATCGGATAAAACATTCTAATTAATAGTGAGTAAAGGCGGCAGGTAAGACTGATTACATGGATCATGCTCACCGAGGTTGGTACCCAGGAGTCTGGCTTGAGTAGCGACCCGACGGCTGCACTGTCCATGCCAAGGTTCTTCTCATAGATGAGGCTGCGTGCAGTGGTCACCAGATGACTCCTCGATGTATCGGACCGTACCAGCGTCAAACGTTGCTGCCTATCACGGCTCATTCCAAGATTTTGAAGCCGTGTGGTCGGTATGAGACATCGCGGGCAGGGACAGCTTCCCATCTGCCGGATTGTCGCAATAAGAACCCTGCCTTTGATGAGCTTCAACTTCTAAAAGATAACACCCACGACTCACTTCTCAGGATAGTCTGCAGAGTAAGTAAATACTCGTGGGTAAAACCTGCGTTCGACACCATCGCAGCACAGAATCACAATTCCATGCTTGCAGGCCTCTAGAAACTGATCGTCGAGTAAGACATTCCACTGAGCCTGGAATAACTCGTGCTGGCAATGTGTTGTGCAGTCACGGCCAACCCCTTTGCCGTTAGTGTAGGTGCCCGCAAAATCCTTAAACGAATCCGAAAGCTGCAAATGCATGAACTTTAATGCTGAGTGGGATTCGTAAGGACCAACGTACCTTTTGAAAGTAGGCAACATGATTACCTAGATTGCACGATGGTCTACAACGGCGATATTTTGATTCATTCCCGAAGTACATATATACTGGCCATAGCCTCGCGTTGCCAAATGTTGTCAGCTGCGTGGCATCTGACCAAAACATGAGTGCAACGACCACACGCTGTAACTTACATCCAGCCTCTCCAGGAGACTCCTGGAGTTCACGGTGCGCATCCATAAATGCTGGCGAAGTATACAATTCACCGTGAATGTTAACTTCGTGGGGAAGATGTGCGGCGTTCCATTTGAGTTGGTAAGGTTCATAGTGAAAAAACTCATTGTCCTGAGGATTCGAGAGCTTTTCCCGAATGACGGAAATGAGAGGCCTATAGTACAGTTCCGCTGCCACGTAAGTTCGAGCGCCTGGCTGGGCAGTCGTCCGAGAGAAGGGTACTTCGATGGTCACCAGTGCTTTACACCAGCCAGCATTTTCATCCTCCCATTCATCCTCCTCGTCATTACCACTCGCACCCAACTTTGAGTTGATCCTATCCCATGGCGTGCTCCGCACGTCATCAGGGTCAAAATTCAGGTGTCCGACAATACCAACCAGCTCCTTGAAACCCTCCTGCGACTTCTGCATGCCGCCATTCCAGTACCAGTTGCCCAATTCGAAAGAAGATTTATTGGGATAAGGGTAAAATGCACCATCCGCGACCGGGGAATCGGAGGTGAAAGCTGGAACGGAGCTGATATTGTGGAGTGTCACCGCCTCTTCGGGGTCGTGATGTGGGGGGACGGATGAGAAGAACTGGTGTACCAGTCCAAAGACATTGCGAACTGTACGGAAGGGAGGGGCTCGAAGCAATGTATTAGTGCCAGTGGATGTGTCAGTGTGATCTCCTGGTAGGTTGGGATCTGGCACTGGGATGGTATGATCGAACGGAACACTTGGAGGGGCTTGTGGAAGTACGTCTTCATACTGCCTATAACGTTGCGGCATGGGAACGTCAACACGCCTGCCCCTTCTCTGCGCCAGCGATAGGTTCTCATTGTTGTCCAAAGTCATGGCACCAAGATCAGATTTGGATGCCGAGGCAGGTGCATTTTCTTGCGACCAAAGGCCTGCACACGAAACCTCCTTTGCAGGGCACATTGCCGACAGGGTTGAGCCGGTGCTTGAAGGCTCTGCAATAACCTGGCCAGCGGATGGAGATTGGTCACATGAACGGAGGGGCTGCATCTTGCTAAGGCGCGCATACGGTCTGCCACTGCCATCCACTCTGGACCGTTTTGCAGAACCTAACAGGTCTTTTGCTTTGGATAAAGCAGAAAACAGCCGCTTCTTGCCCTTCGCGCACGAACATTGATGTTTGGTGTAGGTGCTCTCCTGCGTGAACTGGCGTGTACAGCTACATCTGAAAGGAGGTAAAGTCAGCGATGAATCGTCCAGGTCCATGAGAAGTTGAAAGGACGACTGCATTTGATTCTGAATTTATTATACTGATTGGCGCTAAAGACGGCTAGCATGATTACGAAAATCGCCATCACAGCGCGATATTCACACAGCCCAAAACTTCTGGCCTGGCGGACACAATGACGGCAGGGAAGACTGGCCAGGCCAGACGCGGTTCAAGGTAGTGGTAGTGGCCTCATATATAATCCCAATAGAACGCACATTTCTGCCGCACTGACTTATCAATGGAAGCCCCGTCCTCGCCCTCCTCTATCATCACTGCCCCTCTGAATCATCATGAAACCTATCAGAGGTTAGGTAAACTTATTGCAGAAGCTATGACTTGCTGTTTTGCCATCCTACATTATGACAGCTTCTCCGAATCCATGATCGAATGGTGTTGGTAAGATGTTGCTTGCATCCTGTGCGAATTCTGGGCCATGACGCTGCTTGCATATAATGCAGGCCAGTCGACCATGATGGAAATAAGATTCCGCCATCCAGTCTAGAAACGCACCGAAATGGATACGAATTTAAATACCCATGCTGCCTCTGTGCTGACGGTGGTGGAAGAGGGGCGTATGTAGAGGCAGCGGTGTATCCTTGGTGGGATATGAGTGCAAGTAGGATTGACTGGACTGCAAGATGTGCATCAGATAGATGCGGATACAAAGGTTAGCACTCTTCATGCTCAAGGAGATCCTAAACTCACGGTCATAATACAGTGAAAATTGATATGCACTTCCAGCTATCGTCTCTAGCCACCTTCCAGTACCCTCAAAGAGGTAGGAGCTTAATTTACTGAAATACTACAGCTTCATTAACTGAACAAAGAACGGCGGGTTGTCTTACCGGTTAAACTCAAGTGGAATCGCAAGGAGCAAACAGAATTGTTGACCAGACTTGACTCTTTTGACGGCAATGGGATCACGGAAAAGGAGTTTAGCGCTTTGTTTAAACGCTGCAAGAAATGCTTGCGAGTAGGAGTCAGGAACCGCCATGTCTGCCATTCAAAAGGGGTGCAGAAGGACCGTCATCGTCATATTATTGCTTGACTTGATGGATGCAAATACTTGTGTGATCGTGAAATGATGCTGGTGTGTTTAATATAACAGGTCCTGGGTCGTACGTGTTTGATTTGTTCCTGACAACTTGAAATCGGACTGTTTACAATAACAACAATCATAGTAAATATTTATTTATTTTATTTTACCTAAGTATTAATAGTGATAGTGCTGCTTCAAGATGGCGAAATGCTGCATGAGGTATGGCCAGTAGCACTTGGAGGCAGCTAGACGCCTTTTGTACCACCAAATCAAATCGTGATGGCCAGATCATTATTTGTTCTCACAGGTAGGAGCATACACTACATGCACGTACTACATAGCTACTTGAAGATTCCCAGGATTCTTCGAGATTCTCACCATCCACTCACCCGTCACTTACTAGTAGTATAAATAAGCCAGTGTTGATTCACGCACCTGCTTGTACACCTTCCCTACTACCAGCAGTCAGGAGCATGCATGATGTCGGCCTGTCTTTCACCAGAGCTGTTTGACTACTCCACTGCCCATGCAAGCACTTTTGAACTATCTAACTTATTGGGCACTCAATTCATCGATGCCTACGTGGGACTCATAGCAAACCAGAAGGTCAGTTGATCATGATAATATGCATATACTGATTTTTATTCTTTCCGTAGCTCCAAACTGAACTATACATTCTGGCCTACTTGCTCAAAGATCGAGTTTATACTGGCGATCTTTGGGAACTGATTGGGGAGCGCAGTATAGAGGCGAAGCAGGAGGAAAGCTTACGCCGACACCAGATCACCTGTGGGGGTGTGAATGAGGGAAGGCATGTGATTGTAGAGCGATTTCTCATGGAAGAGAGGAAGAAACGGTGTCAAATGGAGGTGTCTTTGTACTCCCAGGCTATCGAAAACTTGGAACAACTCCGCATGCATAAGTTTAATTGATCTTCAGATGAGATACGATCTGAATACTCCTTCTGTAGCATATATTGGAGTTCTATCCAAGCACAATATCAGGACCCCCTCAGCAACCTTGAAGCATGCAACTGCACATTTACCCTGCGCACCATTACCCTGCGCACCTTTGGCCTGCTGGATTGCTACACAAGAGATGTATAAAGCTTGGCTAACGAGAAACAGCGCGCACCTCGAACCAGCTGCGGAGCCTTCAATCAGAAATTCCTCACCTTTGGAAGGCTCCACCCCTTCGGTTCTCGGTCTGCCTCCCGCCGCGTGGGACAGACGAACGATGTCCAATAACTTGCACATCAGTAATGTATTTTTCTGTTAAGCCATGCTCAACTGTCTGTCTCTATAGCATATTGGCCCTCCATCACTCCTGCTCAGTACATGGATCACCGCTGACGTCCAAGATACCTTTTTCAAGGCATTCCAAACTGAGCTGGACATGCAGTCAGACCTGATGACGAAATCTCTTGTTGCGAGGCGTAGCAACGCCTATTTACGCAATCTTGGGCTGGATCTACTCATCCTGCAAGCCAAGAGGCATCGCGCCCACGCTGAGATAGAGCTATATACATTAGCTATTGAAAATACACACGCATTTAACTGTGACCATAGTGAGCAAAAACAGGTTGTACCATCCTCCACCACTGATGATATTGCAGGTTCACAAACATCCTGGGATCAAATCATCCCACGACATATACTTCCCAGGAATGTGAGTCATCATGACGAGAACATTGACGATGACGATGGCTGGAAAGTTTGGTAGTGCCAATTGTCTGGATTATTCTTTCTGCGCGAAACTGCATTTATTTATATTTAGCCCTTGTGAGGGCACTGGCCGCCATGACTTATTCTATCTTTGTACCGATTATTGTATCGACCGTGTAAAGTAGTGTGGCTTCAATAGAATGATGTGTCGTGACCGGCTTTGAGGATACTTCAAAAAATTAGGCTGGTATCTCAATTTCTCAATTTGCTATACTCAATCGTAGCAGCGCTGGGAAGCGCTAGTCCCCGATTTCAAGCTTCAATGTTTCAACGTTCAACGTTGCAACTTCGAAGTTCAAGAAATGACGATAGATCAATTGGTAGCAAACAGTTTGTCAATATACAACAAACAACATGTGACGAATCTTGGCATGATGTCATCAACACCTCGACGCGACATTTGACAATGAGTACAATACATACAATACATAGATAATGTCGCACAGATATTGTACCTAAGTCAGAGAAACATACATTGACAGAAAACAGACCAAGCAGACTCCTCAAGTTCTAACAGCAATTAACGTCCTGCAACTGATCATCCGCCAGGCACCGAATCTGTGTGTTTCGCTTTTATTAGCAACATTCATTGTTTTTCAGGAAATATTTGAACATCACACGTGCATTTTTTACCAAAGACGCCGGGATACAGACCCTGGTTAGAGTTTTGGAATTGTGGCGCAGATACTTCCAGTACGCTCAGGATATGATCATGTGGCCTTATGACTATGATCGTTTAATAAACATACCATTTATCAAGATGTGTCATGTAGCGCCATTCCGGAAAATGCCGGAGATATACTTTCATCCAAATCGGGACAGGCTCTTAGACGCGAGAAGTCAAAGCAACGAAAGTAAGCATATTCACTATAGATTCAATTTTATATTTACTACTCTACTACTAGCATGAACAATAACGCTAATGATAATGGAGGAGACGGTAATCAAAATGGAGGAGATGGCAATCAAAATGGGAACCGCGATCACCAGGTATGTTGAATATTTTCTGACAATTATTGCTCACCGACTCTCAACAGATTCCTGAACGCGATTTGCAAATCATACCAAGGCCTCGCAATGTGCAGTTCACGCTGACGGAAGGACAACACGTGAGTAACGACTCATTCAAAAAGTAAGATTTTAACATTCTTGAAGGAACTTATGTACGTTACATGGGCCGGCGCACGACTCCGTGTGCGCCAACAACTGTATCACCCCGACTTGCCAATTCAGCCCCATCCTCAGCCTCTGCACTGGTCAGAAGAAATGCGCGCGATGCTGGTGCTCTGGATTGCTAGGGAGCGCCGAATTTTCGAGATGGAGATGCGAGAATTAGAATACCTTCTGGGACTTAGAGGTGCGCGTTAGCGCTGCCAGGTAAGCCAGTTCAAAACATGAAATTCCGAACGGACTTACGAGTATTTTAGACCATACGCATGAAGAGGGAAGTTCTAAGAGACTAGGGATGAGTTAAGCGGCTGCGCACATCGGACGAATGTACAATACACAATGTAACACCTACTCCACTCAACATATTCGGAATTTTGGCTGCTGAAGCAAAAAAAAAAATGTCAATGTGATCGACAGATTCCGAGGATTCCAGTGTATCAGTGGACGACACGCGAGAATGGGATCAGAAGCCATTTCCAGTGGACTCGATATCTTGGGCAAGATCCCAGTCGAGCGATATGTCTGGACCAACGAGCCATGTAGCTGCCATCGTTGAGTGCGATACAGGTGCACCCGTTGATAGTGCTCAAGCTCAAATGAATTTTCATGAGCCTGATTCGCATGCAAAGTACAAATTGTGTCAGTGCAATGATGTGATGGAGATGTAGTATATGATACAGGTGATGTGCACCGTCGACGTTGTACTGGATAGAATGCCAGAAGACAAGCAGTAAAGACCTAAAGAGAAAGCACAAGATAAGTATAAAAAGTGAGACAAAATAAAACTAGGAATGAAGAGGTCGCGAGGACCGGGGTCGCGTAGAAAATATTTCATAGGCTTTTCAAAGTTTTGCATGCTGAAGAACAAACTTCGATGATTTCTTCGACTTAACTTTGTCGATATCTGCAAGCGTAACAGGCCGGCATTCATAAGCGTGATTGTATCCCAGTCTGGTATATCGCAGGTTAGTGGACTATGTTAAAAATAAGGGTATGCTTACCTAGCCTGGCCGTCAATACCCCCTGCTTTGTAAAACTCAGGCCTGCGGAGTAGACTAACGACCACTGCACCCCCAATACCAATATTGTGAACAAGACCGAATTTTCCCCGTTTGTCCGGGATGTCGAATAAGCCAGGTGCTTGCATGCCACTACACATCAATTGCATTAGGAATACGACGAAAAGCAAACAGATTGATTGCCACACTAACAATTACGCAATTGCACTGCCAATGTGATGAGAACAATATCGCCAACTTAATAGAATGCTCACTTGTTATATAAAAATGCATACCCAGATCAGTAGCCCCGAGTGCATGTCCTTTGGCTTCAAGACCGCCGCTTGGGTTTACAACATACTTGCTGCCATACTACAGAATGTTCAGTTACTTCCCAACTGAAAAAGAAAACTCTGACCGTATTGTCATCTCTTTCGACCATCTTATGGGCCTCATCAGGGGCACAAAGTCCAAGGGCAGGATATGTAATGAGCTAAGGGAGGGTCATGCGCCAGACTATGTGAGGAAAGGCGTACTTACTTCGTTTGCGGAAAAACAGTCATGCAGCTCAACCACGCCAACCAAGTCGCGTCCTTCACCATCAGCAAAGCCAGTGTCTTTAAATACATTGTCAGCACATTGCTTCGACATCCTGTAGCCGGCAACCTCCATAGCGCTTTTAGTATCATACACAGCAGGGTCGTCCGTCTCAAGGCCTTGCGCAACTATTTCAATGGCTTGATTCTCCAATCCATGGGCATGTACAAAGTCTTCTGATGCAATGATACAGCAGGCTGCACCATCCTGATGCATGGTGAGTATTGAGTACTTGAGAACGGGAGGACCGTTACCGATGTAGGACTGCACATGAACTTCGTGAGTTGAGCAGTAATCTTAGGTGCTTGTAGGACCTGTTCAACCGTCCATCCATTACGGAACTGTGAATATGGGTTCTTGACGAAGTGTGCGTGATTTTTTGCGGCTAGAATACATTTTGAACACACATTTTTAATACGAGCGCTGGATAATACCTATCATGGCCAAGTGTTTGAATTGAAGATAAAACCAGAGATAAAAAGAGAGCACGAACCCAATCAGAGAGCAAATATCACCATAGTATCAGCACTGTACAACAAATACTCGGAGAGAGGTTGTCAAATTTCAGCTCTGCAAAGCATAAGATAAACGCGAGGGTTTATAGAAAAAAGCTGCAAGGCTATCACGTTGCCCTCAGGGCATGCTTAGAAAGCTCCCGTGATCACTGTTATTGCACTGAGTACATGCCATTCTGAGAACGGGCAACTCACCAGTAAAGATCTTGGACGACTCGAGGCTTGAAATTTGAAACACGGCACTTCTGAAAAGTGCATGATGCAACCAAGACTAGCTTACACATCACGGGCGCCGCAAAACTCCGAATTCAAAAGTTATGGCAAACTTTGTTTTTTTTCCTGATGTAAGCCGGCCGTGTTGTAACATCGAAGGAGAGAACAGCAAAATAATATATGTTTGTGGCAGCATCGGTACTCGAAGATATGAGCCAGTCAGTTGAGGGCACATTTACAGCAACATCAGGCTATGCAATCACGTTGCTTGGAGTACAAGTCACTGACGACATGGATGTCCCAGACATAGTACACCTGACCTGTGTCTGTGAAGTGGATCTACTCGTCTCTTACCTTCGCTTCCGTTATCAAGCGCAGTCATGTCCTGGAACAGACCATCTAAAACACCTTCAACTTTTGAATAGGAAGGTGGCAGCGTTTCCAGTGCTCAAATTCGTGTCACCGGTGATACCACGCTTTGTGGCATAACTTCAGGCAGCATGTGCTAAAGCATCAAACACATAGAGACTTGACACCTTGACAGTACTAGACAGTGACTTGTGAGTGCAATAAAGTACTTAGGGTCGTGCTGTCAATGCAAAAGCTTCTACATTTACCACTAGCCGCCATGTTCTAGTCTTGAATTTGCACCTTGATCGCACCTTGAGAAGGGTCTGCAGTGACACGGAAGGCAGAGACAGCATCCTTCAGTTTAAATCGATGCCTAACCAGGTGGGGGCGGCGCCGGCCCCTCAGAGGCTTCAAGTTGATCAGACCGCCAGCGACAAGGTGTATAGCTTTAGGGTACTGATCACATATGGTGAGCATATCGAAATTCTTGCAGAAGGGAGCATATGTACCTGGTTAGCATATCTGTATTGGAAACTAACATCTATCTCATTGGCACTCAGGTGCATGAATGGGAACTGAAAGTATGGCAAATTGAGTGTGACAAAATTTTGGGCTTTTACATACCACTTGTTCATTCTTGCCGACGCCAATGATGAACACCTTTCCACCAAATTGTGTTACCTGGGTACCATGCAGCATAAGCGGAGACTCTTGACGGCATAGACGACTCCAGCATTTCTTACATGTACTGCAGTATGCACACTGCTCTTCACACTGCTGCACTCAATCACAACCTCAGGGCCATTAGCGGCAGCTTTGATCTTTTGGGTCGCGTCCTTTGGCGTCAAATCACACTCGATCAGTACCATACACACACCAGGAACGAGCTTCTTTGCAAAGTCGAGGCGGTTCTGGAACAGATCAGATTACAACTTTGGGCTCGGCGCCTGCAGCACGTGCCGAAAGAGGAGAAACAAGACCAATCGGTCCAAATGTCAATCAATTATATATCATAACATGAAATTCCTAATGCGAACACACCAGATCAAAGTGGGGTCACCAAGGCGGAGACCAACACGCTCGATGCCTGCGAGAGCTACAGCCAGAGGCTCGCAAAGAGAACCTTCTTCAAAAAAAAGGGAATCAGGCAAACGGTGTAGCCACTCAGCAGGGTGCAAGTGATAGCGAGTTAGGGTTCCTAGAAGGTAGCTAGTAAGCATCAATAAAAGTTGAATGTTTGGGAATCCTACCATGGAAAGGAGGAGTGGAGAAGAAGACAACATCAGAACCTGTAAGGAGATACCACATTACGGACTGCTTGACAATAGGTTAAACTGGACACGTACAAGTGTTATACCTACAGGAAGGTTTCGAGCAGGGCACGCCGGCCTCGATTGCAACGCGGTTAGCCCTTTACGTCATCAGCATGCTGGGATGGGTAGCTTACCTGCACCTTAAATATTGAATATTGAATTCTAAGTGCAAGTGCAACGATACTTCAATTGTCTTATCAGCCGATACATAATCATGTGATCCTTTGGCTATACAGGCTGAAAGTACCATCCTGGGACCTGGCCAAGTGCTGACCCAAAGAGAAATGCTTGCGTCATTTCTCACATCTAAATATTCCACCGGTGTTCCCGCATCCTCTGATCCTATAAACCACAATTTTGTGCAGCAGCACAACTTGAACACTGCGATATGCCTTCTGTATTTACCTTTCGTCCTCAACTTCGAGGTTGTATTCACCTGGGCAGTGCAGTCAGTTAATTTCAAGGGAACGCGCATCCAGCGTACTTTGAGCAGGAGAGGGAGCATCCCATGCAATCTGGTGGGGAGGGCAGGTGTCAATTCCATTTGGTGCGTATTCTTCCAATACTCTTGCTCGATAATTTTCCTCCAACCAACGAAGTCTGTACTTTTGACGCAGCTCTTCCAACCTCAAGCAGTTCTTCTCCGCAAGCTGCAGTCCCTCTTTGAGCTCCACCATGGAGTCCACCTCGCCATTTTCATATTCTCTCACTGCCAGAGGCGGAGCCTCATCATTCCGTACTGAGGGGCCGTTGTCATCAAAGTTTGCCTTGCTAGTCTTCGGTGGGCTCTGAGAATTGTTGATAGTGTTGGCACCCTTTACGCTGGCAATTTCCTCGCCGCTTTCATTAGTGTTGTCCACCAATTCTATCCTAGGCAAAGGCATCAGCACATACTGCCGCCAGGTAGGCGCATCAGATTTACCGAAGGTTCAAGTTGATAATATGTCTTTGCAGTGTGGTCTGACGCCAGAGCTGTGGCATATTGGGCTGTGCGGATGTGCTGTCTTGTTGTAGTTGCAGAATACTGGATGCAAGTTCAAGGGTGTTATATTCCTGCCGTGCTTTTACTTATGAGATTTCAGGCTAACCATCTTGGCACAAGGTTGATACATCAAGGTACACAATCAACGGGTTGGGCCAGAACCATCCTGGCCATCTCGGCCATTTTTTTTCTGGGCCAAGCGTCCACTTTCCGCCAGTCCCCCTCGGATGTCATAGGTTTGACGTCAGGGCTGCAGTATAGTGGGCATGGCGGATGCTGCTTTCTAGTTGTGAGATGCAACGAGGTGTAAGTTCGAAAGAGCCCTATACCAGCCACGCTTTTGCTTAGCTATTGGTTTTCAGGCTGACCATCTTAGTATAAGGTTGATACATCACGGCACACCGTCAATGGGCTGGGCCAGATTCACCCTGGCCACCTTGGCCAATTCTTCTCTGGGCCATTGCTGCCATTTACGGTGGCCTCTCAGCGCCAGTTTCCCCCAAACATCACGTAGCGCAAGGGATAAAAGCTACATTCAGTACCGGTGAAGCCTGGGTTGTCTATTCTTCCTCCCCAACTATCATAGCTACCCAGGAGGCCACCCCCAGCATTCCGAGCAAATGTGGCTCATCAGCTCTTCAAATGGGGCCTCGAAAAAAGGCATAAGATGTTCCTATGTTAACCACAGGTTTTGTAGACTCATTTTACCTCTCAGCTCCTCGTCTGATCCGCTTGTCTCCCATGGACGCCACTTTGGTCGAACGGTATTCACGCTTTGTAATTATCCTTCCTTGCTCACCAATGGTATCCTGAGATTGGAGCAAATGGAAGACACCCCATTAGAGGATTTCTCTGCTGAGTCAAGGACGTTCATCTCTCCCACTTACTTGTTTGCTGATGTGCTTGGCAGAGAGCGGCGGGAACATCGCGTCTTTGAGCAGCTGTTGGACTCCTATCCCGGCCTTCTGGAGTGACTGAAGGATGGGTCTGAGGAGGAAATCATTCACATTGGAGAGCTGGTACACTTTTATCTGTCCATGCAGTTCTTACTTATGATTTACAGATTGGTAGGAGAGCGGCGGGTGCCAGAGGCGACGACACAAAAACACTAAAGTCTGCAGTACTCGATTGGGTGACCCCGAAGGGTGAAGCAATACAGCCTCCTTTACATTGTAACTCCAAAATTGACCGCGGTTTCAACCATCCACTTACTGGATCTCTCCTCTGTCCTGCTGGGCTGGACTGGAACAACCCTCAGTATGTTTCAGTTTGAGCTAACATCAAAAATCTGATTCCTTTTGCTCTTTGTAAACAGGACGAAGGAGAATTTGCGAAGTGGTGAAATACTGGTCTGTGGGGATCAATGGCCCATTTTCTTGTACGCCCACCACATTTATGACCCTGAAGACCTGTGGTGCGGCCTTCTCAGAAGCCGCTTACTAGTATGTGTGAGTATGCACTTGTATTCATAGAGTCCATTCACTGTATGGTATTCTATCAGGCCTACAAGCATGTTTTCACCTCTCCGAGTTCAGTTGACAGAGAGCCGAAAGCTACACGATCCGGAAACGCTCGTCTCCACGGGATGAAATCCGTCACCATCGCTTCTATTGCATACATCGCAACTCAGGTTTGTGAAGTATCCTTTTGCAACGGAGAGTTTCTAATGTACAGCTGAAGGTGTGATTCGCTTTGAGCTCATCCTCAGTGTTTTCACGGACCGACACAACAACAGACTCAGAAATGTTTTATCATAGTTTCCTCGATCTGTTAGAAGACCCTGAGGAATTCAAGGAAGTTGATGAGCTGTTGACCTGGTGGAATCGGTATTTCTATCACCCTTCACTATGTAGTTACAATGCTAATACATTTCTCAGTCAAGTTTTTCCTACCTCCTTTGCTGCCAAGAGGGCTATCAGTGTCAACAGCGCCTTATTCAAGATCCGACAAAAGTGTGTTGCCCTCAAACAGGCTACAAATGTCCCTTTGTAGTCTACATGTATACAATCTTAGTACGATGTTACCCAATGATGACCTGCTGTGGCCTCTGTAAACCATCGAAGCGATCGGATGAGAACGAATATGTAATACTGCTGGAAAATAGTAGCCATTGCCATTGCATGCCGCATCTGTCTTCTTTGCAGTATTCAAGCACGCTCTGCAGGATAAGATCTGAGAAAGCCAAGATTGCATGCTATAGCTATATTTTGGCTGCATGCTGATGGTTACTGGTATCAGCGTCCTGGCGCCTTTGGCACAACGCAGCCTTTGGTTCAATGACTCTATCTGGCGACGTCATCCTGGGAGAGTTTGCAGAAAGCACATTGGTTCTCTCACGTTACATGGGAGGACTATACCTCAGCAATCAGCTGATGAAGGCACTACACCGTTGTCAAGCCTCCGCATTGTGGGACAAAAGTAACCCCCAACCAAAGCAATCTGGCCTTGGAAGGCTCCAGCATTTAGAGAGAGTATGCGGAGCATAATATGACAATATAAATTCTTATCGAAATTTGGTAGAATGTCAACGCATCACTACTCATTGCCTGAATTGTGTAGTTAGTAGATCTGAGCAACACAGACTAGCATTACAACTACATATCTAACATCAGCGACGAGAGAGATTTTGCTGGGGGTGCAATTACAAGCTGAATCGAGGGAGCTTGGCAATACATTGTAGACGCTCACCGCCCATGGGCCGTCGGCAGTGTTGGTCCAACACAGTCCGGCCATCTAAAACTTTGTCTAACACTGAAATTTGTTGAGAGATTATGGAGAAAATAAAAACAATCAAAAGCTACATACCATCACTGGTGAAGGGCAG
Organism: Suillus fuscotomentosus; assembly: GCF_016647785.1. Taxonomy (NCBI): domain Eukaryota; kingdom Fungi; phylum Basidiomycota; class Agaricomycetes; order Boletales; family Suillaceae; genus Suillus; species Suillus fuscotomentosus. The sequence continues at coordinate 15,423 of NW_024539615.1, forward strand.
AGTTGTAGTGTCATTGTTGCTGGTCCTCAAAAAGGCGACGGTGGTCGCTCTCGACAACTTAATCTTGCTTTGCAATGGTGGGTGGGTGTTGCAACATGTATCATCTCGGCAATAGGCTGGTAGGTGATTGCAACTAGACTCACAATTGTACACTCGGCGGGTTCTGTCCAACTAAGTCCGGGTATTCAAAGCTTTGTCATGTGGGGTATAATTCTGATAGATATTATGCAGATTTTGGATTAGATAAAGCTTGCTAAGAATTTATCTTTTTCGGGTCGGTTACCTGATGATAATGTAGTATCTATTATCAAAAATTCTGCATGAATAGAGCAGGTGGGTCTAGCTGCTGCCAAATGATATCCGCTGCTCCAACGAATGACATATGAAATCAAAATTACAGATTTGCAGCAGGATGCCACTTACTGGTGAGTCATAACTTTTAGACGTTATACCATAATTATGTCATATTGAAGATACCTATGGCCAAGTTGTAGCTTGACGGATCTACAGCCAAAATGATATTGCACAGACATAAGTCACTAGTTTCAATATGAACGAAAAGAAAACTAAATCACCCTCATTATCCTAGTCATTGGCCACGGGACTTAAGTATATAATGCTATACATGAGTTTATAAACTGACATGCCATGATTTTACTAATCGTAGGAGTTAGACATTTTATAAGGTGAGTATAAGAGTTGATCGTAAAATTTATGTTTCAGTGGTGGATAAGATCTCCATGTACTCTGTGATATGCGCGTCGATAAACGCCCAGTAGATGTGTTGAATCAGGCGAGTATGAACGACTCGTCGAATGGCATCATATAATGCTGACGCAGATCTGGAAAACGAGTTAATTATCTTCATGTTGTCGGATGAGTCATTTTGGGGCTTACTTTGTATACGGATTCCTACGTCGGGAGCATTGTCCAACTTTTTGGAGAGCAGTGACGAATATCGTCCAAGCGCGTGTTCAATTTGCTGGTGTGTTTTTGCGCTCCATGGCAGTCACAGTCTGGTCGTCCGATAGTAATGAATTCGAAGGCTCGGAGCCATTGAAAGAGACGACGAGCGAGAGGATCCAGTCGCATGAATCAGTGGTGCAATGTTGCCCAATCTGGTCTCCATTATATGGATCCCAGGATTTGACTGTTGTGTCGAATGATGCTGAGACAAGCTGCTGGCAGGCGACCGAATACACTTCAAACGTAACTTGCATGAAGAAGCTCGGCGTCATCGGCGCGTCAAATTTCCGGATGGGGTGTCAATATTTCAATGCTCATTTGAAACAGTCATTCTTCGAACAGTTGGTCGTACTTGGCAACAGATTCATCCGTCTGCTTGCACCCTTGTTCGTCTGAATTCCCTCGAACGTGTTCTACGAAGGGGCGCTACAGAATGGTGTCACTGCTCCCGAACGCCTTCATAATAATATCGACTTCCTCGCCCCGGGCATCCCGGTGCTCATCTAGAACCTCTACGAGAACCTTGGTCGGGAGGGAACACCCTCCAGAAGAACCTCGTTCCTCCGTAGGGGTTTCCATGTCCTCATCCCTCAGTCGCACCTGCCTGTCATTGGTCGCAGGACGGAAGTTCAATGCGGAGATGATCCTGACCAAGTCCTTCAAGTCAGGTTTCGTACCTGCCCCAATCTGAGGGCCAGCGTTCCTACATTGGCAACCAATGCATTTCAATAAAAACGACTCGCTACACCATGTTTCTTGTATGCCCCGGTCATTGCGGTACACTAGGTCAATCATGCTCGTGATGTGACACCATGGGGACGAAATACTAGTCAGATATTGAACAATGTCTTCTGGGAGCAACATCAAATCACATACGTATCTTCACTTAGTACGTGGGTGATATCTTCTCCAGTAAAAATGATCGGTAGGGAAAGGCCACTTAGTTGGTGCGCGGAGCAGCAGGACTTATCGGTCGAGTTCGTGAAAGACACAGGAAGCACCTTGCAAGAACAGCAAAGCAGCCGATGTCTGGAGCATGTTCAATGTCCAACGGAGACGGGTGGTTAGTCGTGGCAGAAGCATTGGCACTTCCGGTCTGCAACGTTGCTGGCGCAGTTTCATTGACCACATTGGATGCTGTTGGTGGCGTGCTGCTATGCGAGCCACCGACGTGGGCTTGCCGGCGAGGAGGACGTTGTAGCTGCAACAACTTATCCCGTTTTCCACTGTGGGCATTAGCGGTGCGCTGCGAGACAATATCAACGTCACTGAATAGATGTCAAAAAGTCAGGAAAGCTTACATATTTGCCTCGTGTTGCAAAGACGTCCACAAGGGGGACCCCGCATGGGCGAGGAGTTTGGTCCTGGGGAGCGGAGGAGCGAGAAAAGATACGATCTATCATGCTTTTAATTTTGGAGCCTTCAGCGTTGCGCGTAGTGCCAGCGCGATTGTTACGTCCAATCGGAAAATGTGGATCAAACTGTCAAAGGATAGTGAGACGTGCATCAAATTTAATCTACTCTATCATATGGACTTACATCATCGAAGAATCTACTGGTCGGTATTGGAGCGCGTTGTGGGCGAGGCCGTGGGTCTGGGATGGGTTTCTGCAGGACTAAAATTAGGGATTGTACAAAACAACGAGCGCGAAGCATGATACAACGAGAAAATTTGCTCACCTGTTGAAATTCCTTTTCTGACTCGCTCAAAGGAACTGTCCATGTACGAACATGTCCGTCGTAACAGCCAGTAGCGATGAGCTGGCTGTCCTCGGAAAATACTACACACGAAACGGTATCAGGGTGCTCGAGTGGCTTGCCGATGGGTTCGAATGTGTCCATGTCAAAGAACCGCGTCTTGTTGTCGAGTGAAATGGTTGCGAATTTGGTGCCATTGGGAGTAATGGCTAGTGAGTAAAAGAAGTTGTCGATGTGGACGTCAAACTGCTTGATGATGTCTCCAGTGGTAGCATTTAATATTCGGATGTCATTCCAGTGTCCACTAACGACTCGGAGATAGAGACCATCTGAAGTGAATGCGACTCGCCATGCCCGCTGTTCTATTTTGAGCAGCTCTTCTCCGGTTTCTGTATTCCAAATAATGATGTGCTTCTGTGTGCCTGCCGCTAGTTTTGCCCCATTCGGGGAGTACGACACCGAGTTTGCCCAGCTGCCTACTTGGAGTGGTCCAAGGAGTATTTTGCCCGTCTCTCTCTTCCACACGCATATAGTTTCATCCAGTGATGCACTTGCAAATGTCTCGCTGTCTGTTGCAAATGCGATACCCTGAACCAGACTCTCATGGCCCTTAAATGAGACGGGCACTCTTTTGAGCTCTCTCTTGTTTGTCGCAACTTCCCAGACCAGAATGCTTCCATTCCCTCCTCCACTCACAATCCAACGTCCATCAAGGGACGCTGAGACCGCCCAGACTCCGGCATCGTGACCCAACAAGGGCTTTCCCACCTGTTTCCCCGTGTCCAAATCCCACACCCGAAGACTCTTGTCGGCTGAGCCAGTGACGAGGAGACGGGTACCGCGGATGAAAGCTACTTCGTACACAACTTCCTCATGACCCTTGAGTGTCGGTTCAACAGGATGGGCGGGCGCTTCTGTGGGTGATTTGTGGGTGGTGACCGCCATTCAATCTTTGTTCCGTGTCTCGGTTAGCAGAAATACCGAGGGAGCAGCAATCACTTACATGCCAGTGCGTTATAATGAGTAGTCGTTAAGTTGCATCTTCTGTAAGATACTGACTATCACTGAACCCTGATGTGGGCTTTGCTGTAGACACGTGGTGTCCAGCATACGGATCATCTTCAGCGCTTCTTCCAGCAATTTTCTTCAGTAGGCGCCGTAGCCGCCTGTTGTAATACAATTTCCCGAGTCAGTTGACCCAAGGGTTCTTCTTACATTTATCTTGAACTAATAAGTGACAACATAAATGTCGCGAATCAATCGCTTGATATAGGTTGGCTGTGGTAATAGCACCTCCGAGTCAGGCTAAGAGAGAATGAGATTGGTCGCCCTGCCACAGTAGGACGTGCGGTTTTTGCTATATGATTAAGTGCCCCCGACATCTCGCGTTGATCCAGACAGATAAATGGTCAGTAACATTTGAATTTCCTGAAGAACACACTTATATGATAGGATCATCGTGTAGATGATATTTTAACTGAGGTGCAACGTATTTTTTTTGCCGATGATACACCTCGGGTGTGCGCTTGCTAGGCGTTCTTGTTGGCTCCGTAACGACAGTGCTGCGACATGGCTTCCTCTTAACGCATTATACTTTGCCACAAAAGAACTCGGAATGATTGTGTTACTGGTGTGTGCTTAGTCAAACGGCCAAGGAGTTATCATGGCAGCATGAGAACTGACAAATGATCATAGTGACCTTTGCGGTAGCCTTCACGAGTGATCCACGTAGATCGCGTGACAAAGCACTTGACGAACTGGTATCGTCTAATGGATCAACATAATTAATTCCCTATCCCCCAGGCAATGTGGCTTCGCTCGGGGAAACACTGGATTTGAAACCGTTCTTGCCCGGCAGAGGTCATTTCTTTATCCGAATCTCACAAATAGGTTCAAGTGCCATTTCCATGCGATATGTAGTCCGAAATGCGGACTATTGTCAGGTTACGGACTGTAGTCCTTACCCAGGGTTTCTGTAGCATGATTATATAAAAGATGATGACGGTCGTGAGTTCAATCCACCCATTTGATCCCTTCCAGCGTTCTCTGGAGATGGCGCGCAGCCTAGTCGTCGCCAGTATTGGTTTACTCTGTTCGAGCTCTTTCGCGTCAGCCCTTTCGTGGAACGCGACTGAATACATGTTTGTATTTGGAGACTCATACAGCACCGATGGATACAACATCTCTGCTGGTGTCAACTCACCAGTCCCAGGATATGTAAGCATTTGGCCTGTGCTTTGACTGTTTCTTGGACCGACCTCATATCTTCAGACTTCATCAGATGGTCAGAACTGGGTTCAATTTTTGAGTAAGTAACAAGAGAAAGGAGCACTACTCTGTATCTGACACCGCAATAGCCGGTACATACAACCAAAAGACCGTGAGGGTGAGAGTAGTATAATGCACTTATCTGGCTGGTATACTGATATATGAAGTCCAGACCTTCGACTTGGCGTACAGTGGTGCAACAATCGATGCAGCCCTTGTTCCACCTTATCAACCCACTGTGCTGTGTGTATAGTCCTTCTATTCGGTCGTTGTCTGAATGATATCTGCAGCTCTGTGGTTGATCAGGTGGCTCAATTCGACAAGTACCTAGCATCCAAGCCTGCTGGCGCTGCATGGGACAGCACAAACAGTCTGTTCGCTGTGTGGATTGGTATAAATGATATTGTAAGTATATTCCGCACAATCCCGTGAATTTCGAATAGTTAAATTTATATATCCAGGGAAACTCTGAAGGCTGGGTAGGTTATTCTCATTGTACTCGCGATGGGAATAGTATTTGTTGCTGATCGCTTTGTACCCAGACCAACATCACTCAAGCCAAATTCTATGGAACTCTCATGGACCGTCTGTTTTCCCAGGTAAGCAGGGTTGTACCCGGAGCGTTCGATATGCTATTGACATCATTAAATCAGGTTGAAGATTTGTACTCAAAGGGCGCTCGATCGTTCTTGTTCCTCACTGTTCCACCTCTGAATCGCGCACCCCTCTACATCCAGCAGGGTTCAAAGAATGCAGCGAAAGTGGGCACTAACGTTGCTGAGTACAATACGCAACTCACGCAATCCGTACGAACCTTCAAATCCAAGCACCCAAACCTTGACACCGTCACTGTGGTGGACACTCAGCCCATCTTCAACACACTTCTTGACAACTGGCAGACTTACGGTTTTGTAAATGTTACTGGTTACTGCGAAGCTTACGAAAATGGCACTCCCACTACCACTTACCAGGTTAAGGGTTGTGAACCTGTGTCGAAGTACTTGTAAGTCAATTCGAAAGTCCTAGGCGATTCTAATGGTGTTGTTTTGCAGCTGGCTTAATGCTCTGCACCCACTGTTCACGGTTCACAAGTGCGCTCCTGATGTTGAATGTTTGATTGTTCCTGATGACACTATTTCTATCTAGCATTTTAGCAAAGGCGATCTCCACTGCCCTTAGTGGTCATCCTGCCACGCAGATCGCCACCTAAACCTAAAGTCCCGTTACCACTTTTATACAACGTTCGGTGGAGCCGTAGACGGTAGAGTGTGTGATCTCAGCTATTCTCAAAACAGTCAAGAGTTGGTGGAATTTGTAAATGACCCAAGTTCACTGTCGACTGGAGCGAAGACGTGGACTGGCTAATTTTGAAGTCGTGCGTCCGCGCGGTGGTCAGATGTTTCAATGAAAATCTAGCAGAATCATCTGGCTTGAAGAGTTGCGCAAGACATAATTGAGCATGTTGCAAAGATGACCAGTCCATTCAGGCAGAAGACGCCTTCAGGAACAGAGAACTGGTTCCACAGCCGAATAGATAGACCTAGATGATCAACGCGTGAAAACTTATCCTGAAATCTGATAGTGCCAGACATGGTCATATTGGAGACGCGCTGGTTAATATTGAATATTGAATGGCGATCACCACTACTCGGACTGACGCTCAAGCTTCAAGGGTCATAGAGAATTGATGAACGAGCTTCCATCCTCGACACCCGTATCCTCTTCAACTGGCTCGGTCGACAGGCATCTCCAGGTGTGGGATCTGGACAAGTTGGAAATAAGTGGGGCCCTTGTTGGGTCACAATGACACTGTCTAAACGGGTGCGGCGTCCTCATAAGGGTGTTGGGTTGTTGTGAGTGGAGGAGGGAATGGAAAAATCTTGATCTGGGAAGTTCAAGAGTCTGTCCCGTGTAAGGACCGTGAGGATGTGGTTCGGGATGTTGTATTTGTACCAGACAGCGAGACATTTGCACGTGCACCATGGGACGAAACGGTATGCGTACGGAGGAGAAAGACGAGAAAAATCCAGAGTCCTTAGGCCACTCAGAGTCACTGACAGCTGGGAAAATATGGTGTCGTACGCCCTAGATGAGATAAAATTAGCAGCAGGAACAGAGAAGTACACCATAACCATGGCATCATTTGGAATACAGAGACCGGAGAAAAATAAAGGAGCGGGAATGGTGAGTCGCATTCAGATCTACATCAGTGAAAACCTCAAAAATATATGAATCTCTGATGCACACAGCTTCTACCCACTGTCCATTGCGAGGTATGGATTAGTATCAGTCACTGAATAATATCGCAGAGGCCGTCCGGCTTATGATAAAACAATCTTCATCCAGAAAGCTAAGGATGACGCCGCGTGGGAAGGGAGGTTCACCGGCTTTAGGACGGATAGTACTATCGTTGGGCCAGAGTTGCAAAATCTGAAGACCTCATTTTCATATCTCAATAACTACCCCACATTGAGACAAAATAATTACATGGAATTATAGCTACGTGTGTCATAGGAAAGCTCTAGTTGACAGAAGAACAAAAGGTATTTAAAAGATGCTGCCAGAGGGATGCCGACGCAAGATGTTAGAAATAGTAGAGTTGCAAAATTTCCCATGAGCGGGTTGGCGTAGATGTCACACTATGTCACAATGTCAATTTTATGAATATGAACCCCGATCCGGCAACCGGTACGTATGAGACGAGAAAGTTGGTTTTCTACGCGCAAATTTAGCGAGGTGGCGCAGAAAGCTTCTTGCTTCTCACCACCTCGCAGTCGTCTATCAGTCTCAGTCCAACGTCTAGTTTCTAAGTCTTTTTGCTTCTTTCCAAAGCTCTACATAGCCAGTATGGACCCTAACAATGCAATTAGACCAGACTACACGCTACCAGAGTTCCAAGGAGAACGACAACAACTAATAGACGAAGGTTTAACCGAGCAGCAGGCCACTCGATCCTTGACAGCGTTATGGAATTTTAACAATAACGCTGAGAAGGTACGCTGGACAGCTAGGCAAGTACTCTTAGAAGAGGCTCGTCAACGAGCCGAAGAAGACGAAGCCCAGAGGCTGCAAGACCTCAAAGACGAAGAAGAAGCAACTCGTTTAGAAGACAGGAAGAAAAATAAGAACAAGTACGCGCCTATCAAGCGCGGAAAGGTACCTTCCGACCCTACTATACTCCCAGCGCAATACGCGACCAGGAGACTAAAAGCAGGAGATTACTGCGAGTTGCACTACTTCACCAACAAAGGCCTAGACGAGGCCAAGGTCGCAACCTTGATTGCGGAGCCCGATGCATTAGTAATGCTCCCAGCAGCGGATGGAGTACACTCTTGGGTGCCCGCCGCAGCGGTCAAAGATCCCAAGGCAGCCCCCGTTACTAAAGACGAAAACCTCACATGGGAAGAGTTCAATGAAGTGGCCCCGCGCATCATCTCTTTCATGAAGGTACACGACTGGCCCGATGACAGAGTCAGCATGCATATCCAATTCTGGATGGCTCTTCAAGCTCACCGCTGGCGCCACGCACCCGACGTACTCAAACAGAAAGCTCTGTTACTGTACCAGTCGCAACAACGACGTCGCTGGCACCTTACAGTAGGAACGGCGCAAGGTTGGAGTTTGGAAGAAATCAACCAAGATCTGTTGTTCGAAGCGAGAGAAGAATTATTCAATGAGAAGAGAGACAAGGAAACAGCATTCGCAGTACAGGTCAGTCATTCCAGCCTGAGGTCTCTCGTAAAACTCGAGCGCTCATCATACCCTTGTGCCTTCGCACCGTCTTTCCCTCCTTTTGTCTACCCCTTCTTGTCATTTTAAAAACTTTCAATTGTCGGCCAATCGCGCGCCGACAAAAAACCCCCCTCTACTCATGCATCACGCATGACGACGCCTTGGTTATCACAACCTTTTTGGGCTATGGCCAATCACGTGCCGAAAACGAAATCACTTCGTTCAAAATTTGCAGTTATCACAACCAAACTTCTCATTCTTGGCTTGAATTTTCTCCCACTCTTTTCTCGCATCGCGCGTCGTGGTACATCCACATCCACAATCATCTAGCAGGCAGCAGCAGCTTATTCAGCCAAGGGAGCAGAACCCCCGCGCCAGCAACAACCAGCATCAGCGCAGCAAGGACACGCGTCCCAGAAGCGCTCGCAGCCTCCCTACGAAGAACCAATGGGCAGTTACAAAAAGGTGCGCACAGATCGTGCTCCTCTTACCTCCGGGCCCCTCCCATGCTGTGCAGTATGCTTGGGACGCAACCCGCACAAAACCATTGAGTGCATGGCCACTCACACATGGGACAAGCAACACGAGACGTTCACGGAACGTATCCGCAAAGGCCTGTGGACAAAGGACGGAAAGCAACTCTGCACCGCTTGGCAGCGCGAAGAAGGCTGCACAGTGCCTAGACACAACGCTCGACACATCTGCTCGGGATGTGGAGCCTCTTCCCACGGCGCCCAGAGATGTGCTCGAGCACAGAAGGCAGAACCCGCTAACGCCGTATAAATTAGAGGCTTGGACGTGCGAGCTTGAGGATCTCAGACTCTACGAACGTTTTGTTAAGATACCTGAAGGTCTGCGTATCGGTTTCAAAATAGATTTCCCCCCTGTCACTTGTGTACAAACCCCTCCTAATAAAGCCTCAATTGTCGAATTCGAAGCCGAATTTCATTCCATCATCCAAAAAGAGATAGACAAAGGGAGATATGTCGGCCCCTTCGAAGCAAACATGTTAGAACGTCTAATCGGGCCTTTCCAATCATCCCCTCTAGCTATCATCCCGAAGCCCAGAAAACCAGGCAAATTCTGGATCATTCAGAACTTCTCTTTCCCGCATTCTCTGAGTATGTGCTTCCCTAATCCGTCGATCAATTCATGCATAGACGCGGACAACTTCCCAACAACTTGGGGAAAGTTTTCCATAATATACCATTTAATATCCACTCTCCCTCCAGGTTCCGAAGCCGCGACCCGAGACATAGCGGAGGCTTATCGAACAGTCCCACTTCATCCTTCGCAATGGCCAGCGGGCGTAATCCGGATCTCGGACACTCAGTTTTGTGTAGATACCTGCACGGCTTTCGGCGCTACTCCGTCAGCAGGAATTTACGGACATGTAGCTGACGCCGGAACCGAAATATTTCGACATTGTGGAATCGGACCACTGGATAAATGGGTCGATGACCACATATTTCTCAGAATAAGGCGCGAGTACCTTGAAAGCTACAACGACAGCAGGGCATCATGGTACAAAGAATTCGCTGAAGCCGGCTTAAGGCAGTCAGGCAGTAGGCTATGGTTCGGCGGATTCTGCCCGATCAAAGGTCGGATGGAGGAGTCTAGCGAAGACCGCTCATCACCATTAGTAGATTTATCGCAACGCTCACTCCGTTCGACTCACGACGCCTTATTCACCTTCTGTTTTCAAGACTTAGACGATTTATCCGACTTCCTAGGTATCATTTGGGAGCGCCTGAAAGACCAATTCTTCAGTACCTCGACCATTTATATAGGTTTCACGTGGGATTTGAAGCGGATGGTAGTAGCCTTAAGTCCTGCAAAGGTGGACAAGTACCTCGCGGCCATCCACAAATGGAGGAAGAGGCACGTGCATGTGCTACAAGACGTACAAGAATTGTACGGTAAACTACTGCACGCATGTTCGGCGGCACCTCGGGGACGAGCTTACCTCATGAGCCTCGAGGACATGCTATCGACCAATGGAGCTAAGCCGTTTCTGCCCCACAGAGCGGGAAAAACCGTAAGCGAAGACTTAGACTGGTGGTCGGATCTTCTTCAATCAGGAGGAGTAGCACGGGACATCTATCCAACTAACAGACTCCAAAATCCTCTCGCTTTCTCGGACACGAGCTCAGGCATCGGAATAGGTATCGTTATAGGAGAACGCTGGAGAGCTTGGAGGTTAATACCAGGTTGGAAGACTCTCAATGGAGAAAGAGAAATCGGTTGGGCCGAAGCCATCGGATTTGAGCTGCTTATTTATGCCCTCGCCTCTCTCCCACACACTAGCAACAATGTTCTCGTCCACGGGGACAACACCGGGGTCGTGGAAGGTTGGTGGAAGCACAGACACCGCAACAAAGCGGTCAACGGAGTTTTTCGGAGGATCCACGACTTCCTTCACCATCTACCCAACCGTCTCGACATTACAACAGCCTACGTCCCAAGTGAGTTCAATCCCGCAGATGGCCCATCCAGGGGCATACTCGGACCCACCCACCTTCTTCTCCCTCCCATCAACTTTCCCGTCGAACTTAACCAGTTCATCATCGACGCAACTCTACCACTCTCCCCCATCGAGCTACGAATGTTGCGAGACGGGAAGTACTCTGTTCCCGCAGCTAAGCTCATCAATCGTGCCCTCCTCAGACAACAGGCAGCAGAGCGAAACAAGATCTATCAGGCCGAAGAAGAAGACCTCATCAGCCGTGCGATCAGAGACGAGTGACTACATGAATCGCAACCGTTTTGGAGCACCCTTACCAGAGTCACCCGCAGCATCCATAACCAACCCCCAGAACTACAAACCGAACCTCACCCCTCGTCCATCCAACCTCTGACCTCATTGCCTGGTGCGCGAACATTTAAGACTCTGGGTCCCTGCGGGAAGCAGCACCAGACAGTTAGCGTCTTCAGCAGGAGACCCCAACACTCACGAAGTATCAGACGAGCAATTGAACCGAATCCTGGAAGTAATGGGCTCCGCTTGGGCCCAATCTACGAAGGAGACCTATGGAGCAGGATTATTAGTATTCCATGTCTACTGCGACCTCAACAACATAGAAGAAACCAAACGTTGTCCAGTCAGTTCCAGTCTCCTCCTCAAATTCTTATCCAGTTGTGCAGGTGCATACTCCAGTTCAGCGTTGGCAAACTACGCAGCCGGAATCAAGGCGTGGCATTTGCTTCATGGCAGACTTTGGCTGGTAAGACCAGGCGAACTCAAAGCAACGCTGGACGGTGCTACCGCGCTCGCTCCTTCATCCTCCAAACGACCCAAGAGGCAACCCATCACCCCAGACTTCCTTTCCTCTATCCGCGAACACCTAAACTTAAACGAACCACTTGACGCAGCGGTTTTTGCTTGTATGACCACAACTTTCTACTGTATAGCAAGATTAGGAGAGTTCACTGTCAGAACGGTCAAAGGTTTTGATCCGAAAAAACATATATCAAGGGCCGGAATGATAGAAACGACTAACCGCGACGGCCTGCCAATCACCAAATTCTCCCTTCCTAGCACAAAATCGTCCCCAGTAGTGGGCGAGGAAGCATATTGGGCCGCTCAAAACGGTCCAACAGACCCCAAAGCGGCCATGGAGAACCACATTAGAATCAACACGGCCGAGTCCGGGGCACATTTATTTGCATGGAAACACGAGAAGGGCCTGCGCCCTCTCTCGAAAACAGAATTCACGAAGAGAATGACCCTAGCCGCGTCGGCAGCAGGTCTTTCTGACCTCAAAGGTCATGGCTTACGTATCGGAGGAACCCTGGAGTACCTCCTGCGTGGTGTGCCGTTCGATGTCGTTAAAACGATGGGAAGGTGGTCAAGCGAGGCTTTCACCTTGTACCTCCGAGATCACGCAAAGGTCATAGCACCTTATATACAATCCTCGCCCGCGTTGGAACCCTTCACGCGTTACACCATGCCACCAGTACGCTGAAGCCACATCTCGACGTGAGTACCAACTCCTTTTTCTCTCCCGGGGCATCAAGCTTCGCTGCATGCGTCGTAGTCCTCCTACTTTTCAGGAACACAGCTCACCATTGATACCTAGTTTCGGTCCCTGTTTCAGTCCGGAAAAGCCCTGCGGGCTTTCGCCCAAACAGTCAATAACCATCGCCTCGTTCTTGCTTATATCGATTCTCGTACCATTCCAATGTCACTACCTGTTTATCCTAGTCTTTAGCGAAACGATAACTATCCCACCCAGTTCTGTCCTCACATGTTACATTCAGTTCCTGAACACGTCGCATTGCAGCGCATAGAAGCAACATTGGCATTAGGATGATTGCAGCGCGAGAGAGTCCGCAATCAGAATTGATTCTCCGCCCCAACCTGTCACGCTTGAGCATTCTTTGACACCAGTGATTGCATCGTCAATAACAACCACAACTCTGCTCTATTCTCATCGGAAAAATGCTCAGAAGGTAAGGGTAGGTATAAAGTGTATGTGAAAAAAAATGAAATTTTTTGGTTAGAAACTTCGTCTTCCCCTAACTATTCTATGCGAAACAGGTGACTTCGAGTGATAGATTTGAAGCCATACATGTTCCTCATACTTATTTTTTTATAAAAAAAATACAATGCTATGAATCTGTGTTGGAAGGTCTTAGATCCAAGAATAGAGGACTTAAGATGTGTTGTTGCGTGAGCTATGAAGCGTTTTGCAACTCTATACAATTTTGCAACTCTGGCCCAACGATAGTATGACTCACCTGCGACTAATTTCCTAGTCTTCGTGTAGTCACGTGCGTAATAAAATTCTACTTCCTCTTTTTGCTTGATTAATTTGAATACTTCACCTGGGTGTCGCTCTGCACTGTGTGGAGGGGTTTTTTTTTTAAATCAGCATGGACGCCATCCGGACGCGCAAGCTGGAAAAAACCAACACCTTTGCACAAAAGACTATTGGCTATGGTTCGTACCATGCCTATTGTCCTTAACTCGTACGCCTGGCGCCAGTGTGCCATAGCTGCGGCATAAATATAGAAAATTCTCTTTCTCTCTTGCCAAGTATGTGATACCTTCTTCGGATCATGTCGCAGACTCCATTTGAATTATGTATCCCTCGCAAAGTCCACTGTTGCCACTGGTTGGCGCTCAACTCGCTACCAAACTCATCTCCTACCGCCTTGGCCATCAGAGAACCTGTGAGAAGAAGATATCGTCATATATCGTTATATATCGTAATATATAGGAAAGGTTTTCGTCACATTGTAATATAAAGTGATATAAAGCAATATATGACCATGTAAAAGCACCATAATCAGCATAATCCCCAGCAAGAACTCACCGGTTTACTGATGTTCACCAGAACATCATGAGTACTGACCCAAACAACTCTTTTGCAACTCCAAGAGGAGTCGTCGTTCATCATGTGACTCATCCCGAGAGGGACAATCTGTTTCGTGCTACAGCGGTTTCTAGCGAATTCCTCAAAGCGAACCAGAAAATGTTTCGCGTACAATGTACGCAGTGTCAAATGTCATTGGAGAAACCTTTGAAATGTGCAAAGGTAACGATCAAATATTCAAATGATGTTACAGGCGTTCTCAACCGTCGCAAATATCTTATAGTGTAAGAGCGTTTGGTATTGCTCAAAAGAGGTAGGATTTGCGACTGGAACGACACAACTATTTGAAGCACTGACATGTCACGGTCCAGTGTCAAAGGAAACACTGGTGAGAATGCCGCCTATGATTGACATTTACTCCAGCCTTAACACCCTATAATAGGCCCACCCACAAACCGAGGTGCCACGAAGTCGAACGCTCCTCGGGAACCTTCAAATTCATACGAATGTTCATTCTGAATCCGATACTGATGGGGTTCCTCAAAATTGGTGCCGTCATCGACTGTGGCCTGCTTAACAATCCCCGGATCGGATTCGATGTGCCGTTCGGGGTGCGCGTTGATGTTGCCATTGAGCCAAGTAATGTCCTAGACTTCATTGCATTGTATCTCGGCAGCAAATCTCCTGGGGATAAGCTTCAAGGAATGGTGCAGGTCAATGCCATGATGTCATGGGAACTTACGTCTGAGCGGGTAGACAAATGGCGTGAGGCTCGGGCAAGGCATGACGCAGAGGGTTTTGCCCAAGATCCTGTTGGACTCGTAGATTTCATCGATGCTAACTGCACAAACGACTTTGGGAATGCAACAACCGCTGAGTTGCACATCCTACCTGGTATCCTTGACATGGCAAAGCCACGAGAACATTTATTAGGTGTCTCTGCTATCACGGGCGCTGAAATCAGGAAACCTATGAGTGCTATGACATGGCTAGAGTAAGTTCTCTGTTCTTATTTTCTCAATTAATGCCCCTTACGTTGCGTAGGACTATCAACATGCATATCCGTGCAGATAAAGATAATCAGCTGCATTTACGCACTGAGATGACAGATCAAGATAAGCAAATTATTCGCGCTGCAGGTCGCAATGAGGACACATATCTGGCCCGCCTTGTTAAAAAGAAGATGCAAAGAGAACACCTGTATGCCAATATCGTGCAACGACGCGCTGCGTAGTTTACATAATGTGAGCAAACATTCTAGGCTACTTGCCAGTCTTCCTGAATCTTCGCATCAAAACAAGGAAATCTTGGCACGAGCGATCTGTATCCTCTTCCTCGTGACTTTCAAGTCAGTCTTGTACCGTGCTTCATCCTATCAATGGGGCCTTTGTTCTTATGTTGTATCTGCCGAAAATTTGACGTATTGAAGATGCTTGCAGCTCCATGTAGTCGAAGATTCAGTCCATATGGCTACCAGCATGATCTTGATCAGTCTTGGCCTTCGTATACGTGTTCTTTCATCTTATCATCTTTACTGACGCCCGTAAATTGACAATACAATCGCTGGAAGATCTTGCATTGCCAGGTGTTCTGCAGGATTCCAAATACTTCGTGTGTTTAAATATAAATATGCAGGCGATATCTCTCGGCTGGGTGAGTCATTCTTATCATACCTGTATTGGGAGTCTTTATCCCTGATCCATTTGCATCCAGACGAACATCATTCAAATTGAATTTTATGATGGAAAGTCTGTTTTCCCAGGTGGTGAAGATTGTACCTGACGTATTTGACCTTGTTGCATCAGGTTGAGGATCTGTACTCAAAGGGTGCTTGATGGTTGTTGTTCCTCACTCATACACCTATCGATCACACAACCCTCTTCACCGAGTGGGGTCCTGACACTGCAGCGAAAATGGGCACTGACGTTGCTGAGTACAATGCGCAACTCACGCAATCCGTAAGAACCTTCAAATCCAAGCACCCAGACCTTGACACTGTCACTGGTTACTGCGAAGCTTACGAAAATGGCACTCCCACTACCACTTACCAGGTTGAGGGTTGTGCACCCGTGTCGAACCACTTGTAGGTCAATTCGAAAGTCCTGGGCAATTCTAATGTTGTTGTTTTGTAGCTGGCTTAACGGTCTGCACCCACTGTTCACTGTTCACAAGTATGCTCCTGATGTTGAATGTTTGATTGTTCCTGATGATACTATTATATCTAGTATTTTGGCAAAGGGGATCTCCACTGCCCTTAGTGGTTATCCTGCCACGCAGACCGCCACCTAAACCTGAAGCCCCGTTACCACTTTTATACAATGTCCGGTTCAGCTGTAGGGTGTGCGATTCCGGCCAATGATTCTAAACAACGTCAATACAGTCAGGGGTTAGCGGAACCTGTGAATAACCCAAGTTCGTGGTCAACTGGAGCGAAGATTTGGGCTAGATTTTGAAGTCGTGCGTCCGCATGATGGTCGAATCTTTGAATGAGAGCCTTCATCAAATAAGACCAAACTCGTCTAGATGGTGTGAACTTGCTGCAAATACTTACTTGAACATAGACAGAATATGTGAACAACTTGAACGGCCTGCGCCATACATTTAGATCATGTAAATAGTTGAATAAGTACTGTAGCAGATATTAGTACGTCGCCAAGTACGTGATGCCTTCTTCGGATCATTTTAATTATGTATCCCTTGTAAACTCCACTGCTGGCACTCACGGTGACTCACCTCGCCACCAAACTCGTCTCTTATTTCCTTTGCCAGAACATGAGTACTGACCCAAACAACTCTTTTGCAACTCCAACAGTCGTTGTCATTCAGCATGCGACTCATCCCGAGAGGGACAAACAGTTCCGTGCTCTAGCGGTTTCCAGCGAATTCCTCAAAGCCAACCGGAAAATGCTTCGCATACGATGTACGCAGTGTCAAATGTCATTGGAGAAACCTTTGAAATGTGCAAAGGTGACAGTCAAATATTCACATGATGTTATAGACGTTCCTCAGTGTTGCAAATAACTTTTAGTGTAAGAGCGTTTGGTATTGCTCAAAAGAGGTAGGATTTGCGACTGGAACGATGCAAACATTTGAAGTGCTGACACGTCACGGTTCAGTGTCAAAAGAAACACTGGTGAGGATGCTGCCTATGATCAACACTCACTCCAGCCTTGGATTTGTGACTCACGCTAGGATAGGTCCACCCACAAACCGAGATGCCACGAAGTCGGACGCTCCTCGGGAGCCCTCAAATTCATACGAATGTTTATTTTGAATCCGTTACTCATGAATTTCCTCAAAATTGGCGCCGCCATCGACTGTGGCCTGATTGACAATCCCCGGATCGGATTTGACGTGCCGTTCGGGGTGCGCGTTGATATTGCCATCGAGCCGAGTGATGTCCTAGACTTTGTTGGATTGTATTTGGGCAGCAAATCGGTTGGGGAGAAGCTTCAAGGGATGGTGCAGGTCAATGCAATGGCACCATATGAACTTACGCCGGAGCGGGTAGACAAATGGCGTGAGGCTCGGGCAAGGCACGACGCAGAGGGTTTTGCCAAAGATCCTGTCGGACTCGTGGATTTCATTGATGCTACTTGCACAGAACACTTTGGGAATGCGGCGACCGTTGAGCTGCACTTCCCACGTGTTGTCCTTGACATCGCCAAGGCTCGAGAGCCTTTCTTACTTGTCTCTGCTGTCACGGGCGCAGAAACCAGGAAACCCATGAGTGCTATGTTATGTCTAGAGTAGGTTCTCATCTTTTCAATTCTAGTCTCCCCTTACCTTGCATAGGGTTATCAACATGCATATTCGGGCAGATAAGGATAATCAATTGTATCTACGCACTGAGATGACAGATCAAGATAAGCAAATTATTCGCGCTGCAGGTCGTAACGAGGACACACATCTGGCCCGCCTTCTTCAAGAGAAGATAAAAAGGGAACACCTCTATGCCGATATCGCGCAAGTGATACCCCGAGTAGTTTAATGTGAGCGAACACTTCAGACTTTTCACCAGTGTCTCTGAATGTTTTCACATCGAAACAAGGAAATTCTGGCACGAGGAATCTATATAATGTCCCCGTGACTTTCAAGTTAATCTTATACTGTATTTCGTCCCATCGATTGGGCCTTGGTTTTTATGTTATACCTGCTGAAAATTTGACATCTTGAAGATGCTCTATGTAGTCGAAGTCTTATGGATGATGCTTCTTGCAATTGAAGCGTATTGACATCGGTAATCGTGAGCCACGATCAGTCTTGTATTCAGTCCATATGGTGACCGGCACGATCTTGATCAGTCTCGGCCCTCCTACACAAGTTCCTTCATCTTATCATCCCAGGTGTTTAAATACAAATGTGCACGCCAGATCTCTCAGCTGAGCGGGTCATTCTTATCATGCCTGTGATGAAAGTCTTTATTGCTGATCATTTGCATCCAGACAAACACAACTCAAATTGAATTTCATGAGACTCTCATGGACAGTCTATTTTCCCAGGTGGTGACGATTGTACCTGGAACGTTTATCATGCTATGGTCATTATTGCATCAGGCAGAGGATCTGTACTCAAAGGGTACTCGGTGGTTTTTGTTCCTCACACACACACCTATCGACCGCACAACTGTCTTCATCGAGCGGGATCCCGAAGCTGCAGCGATAATGGGCACTGATATCACTGGGTACAATGCACAGCTCACGTATGGTGCGTGAATCTTTCAATCCAAGCACCCATATTGGCACTATTGCCGTGATTGACACTCTGCCCATCTACAATGCCCTGCTTGATGAGTGGCAGACTTTCAGTTTCGTGAACGTCACTGATTACTGTAAAGCTTAAGGAGATGGGATTCTCATTCCCACTTACCAAGTTGAGGGCTGTGCGCCTGCGTCGAGCAACTTGTAGGTCAGGTCGGGGCTCCCAAGCGATTCTAATGTATTGTTTTGTAGCTGGCTTAATGGTGCGTGTCTACTGTTCACTGTTCACAAGTATGCTCCTGCTGTTACGTGTCTGATTGTCCCTAATAATACCATTTCTATCTAGTATTTTGGCAAAGGCGTTCTCCACCGTTCTCAGTGGGTACCCTCCTACCCAGATCCCCACTTAACCTTGGACTATTTTTACCACTTTCATTGTTTTCAATATATACATGATGTTCGATCGAGAGCACTCTCAGTCATTTCCGACGATGTCGAGACAGCCAGAGTCGGCAGGATCCTTGAATGACGCAAGCTCATCCAGGCCAACGTAATACTAGTGGCGCTGACGCGTCCAGCGTATTTAGATGCACAGGAGCCAACGGTACCAAATAGTTTTGATTCATTACTTCAGCGCCCACCAGGTTCAATTGTGGTCCAACGACATCGAGACAGTTCATTATGCCAGTCACAGAATTCGCATCCCTCTCATTGATTCCCCCTAATACACTCTCCGACCCGCATGTAATAGATCTCTTCTCCAAGGTTTCTTCCTGGCAATCATCCTCTTCAGGTTATCCGTTAACCTTCTTCACAAATTCAGCAGAGCCTGCTGAGATCTACCTCATCAGTGGATGGGATGACGTGCGCGCTCATGAAAGATGGATAGCCAGCTCCAGAAATCAGGAGCTTCTTCAAATCGCGGAGGCGTTCCTCAACATTATCAGAATGGTTCACTTGGACCTGAATTTTAATGAATTCCCAGCGGGAGCCGAGTCACTGGTTCACGTGAGGTCCGCGAAGGGTGTATCAGAGGAGGTAAAATCAAAGAGTGTGACATCAATACAGTGTGGTTGGACTGGGCACGGGAGGGATGTGCAAGAAATTAGCACCGGGGTTTATTATTTCGCAGAAAGCGGTGATACCCACTTGGAGGATGGTGGTCCTGGAAAGGAGGACACAGTGCACGCAATGACCCATTTGAAGAGGGTGAAGTTCACTTGATACAATTAGTTGATCTTGCTTCATTGGATTTTTTACCCTTGATATTATTACTTATACAAATGGTATATATGCTATGTTATGGTGATGGTTGTGAACAATACATGCACTTGTTTATTCTAGAATTCTGGAAGGGACAATCACGGTGTTTGTTTGGCAACGGCTTCTGATTCAAACAAACGCTCTTTATTCTGACAGCGGCGTGCTGGACAACCCACGATGTCAGACACGGTTCCTCAGTCACGGCAAAAATCTCGGGCGCCTCGGAGTCATCGACGGAAACGAACAAAAGAACAGGAGGATGAGAGGGGGCACGCAAAAGAAATGGCTGTTGAACACGACTATGATAGGACACCAAGGGAGCCACGTTCAAAACGCGCAAGAACCAATGGCAAAGGCAAAGAAAAGGATTCTGAACTTGAGCTAGGCGAACTGCCCGATGACTCAAGTAGACCGTTTGGCGACGAATTCATACCGTTTGCGGTCAGTGATAATGAAGCAGAAGCACCCAAAACACAGGACTCCCATCGCAATAATGTGGAAATAATAAAAGAGAAAGCGCGGGAACGAGAATGGGACAAAGGGAAACGAGAAACACACGGGGATGGCTCGCGAGATGGAGGTGGTCGGGGAACAAAACGAACGTACGAAATGGTCTTTGATGATGAAGATTTGAGGGACCACAGAAAGCGCAGACAGGACTTTGCCCCTACTTCAAGAAAGGCTCCTTGGATTGCCAAAGTCGACTGGGACAGCTGTCACAATGTTCCGGAGATGTACGTTTTGTAACTTTCCTTGACGTTGTGAGCTGATTTGCCACAGGTTGCATCGCGAGGTTGAGGCATTCGTTCGTTACATGTCACCAACTGAAGTCGAAGAGGAAATACGAGGACTGGTAATCATTCTTGTTTCGAATGCGATCACGAATGCATTCCCAGATGCCCAGATACTACCCTTTGGAAGCTATGAAACCAAATTATACCTCCCGAATGGGTAAACGTTATATGTATCGTGTTAGAGTCAAGGCTAACAACTGCTCAGGGACATAGATCTCATGATCAAATCAGAGTCGATGGCGTACAGCGATAAAGTGAATGTCCTACGGACCCTCGCTAATGTCATCAAACGCGCGCGGATCGCTTCCAAAGTCACCATCATTGCCAAAGCCAAAGTGCCCATCATCAAATTCGTCACGGTTTATGGCAGGTTAAACGTGGATATCAGCATAAATCAGGGTAATGGCGTTGTCGCGGGCGATATCGTGAACGGCTTTCTGAACGGCATGCGCGGATGTGGGTTTGCGCTCCGGAGTCTCGTCATCATCGCAAAAGCATTTCTAAATCAGCGGGCGATGAACGAAGTGTATACCGGTGGTCTGGGCAGCTACAGTATTGTTTGCATGGCAGTCAGCTTCCTCCAGATGCATCCCAAGATTCGTAGAGGGGAGATAGATGCAGAGAAGAATCTTGGAGTTTTGGTTATGGAGTTCTTTGAACTCTATGGTTGCTATTTCAATTATGAGGAAGTAGGAATATCCGTGCGTAACGGTGGCTCATATTTTAGCAAGAGACAGCGAGGATGGTACGATTTCGCAAAGAGGAACCACTTGTCCATCGAGGACCCTACCGATCCTTGTGAGCTAAATCTTTCAAAAATTTTCACACATGGTTCACCATTGCTCCCTTTACCACCAGCGAATGATATTTCCAAAGGCTCTTACGGAATTGCAAAAGTTCGGCAGACTCTTGCAGGAGCCCACGGAATCATGACATCAATGGCCTTCTTGCGGGCTGGGATCTTAGGTGCACGTAAGGAAGGGCGGACTTACTCTTTACGTGGACACAGGGAACCAGAAGACATGAGCATTTTGTCCAGTATACTTGGCATCACCCAAGAGGTATAGCTCTCTTTATACTGTCAACAGATGTTCAACATCACAACAGACTTTGAACAATCGATTATTGATTCAAGAAGTTTACGACCAGCGGTTGCTCCATAAGCTGCTCGGGGCCTCTCCCAAGCCCCGTATAGTTGTTGCCGACGTCCCCGAAACTGCTGATCAGGACAAATCGACAATGATTGCAAGCAGCAGTACACGGACCCGGGAGCGTAGCGTGGATATGGTGCTCGAATCCGACGATGAGTCGCTACCGCAAGAACCCAGTGGTTCCCGTCAAGATAACGACGAACTTGGTAAATACCATATCGAGAGGCGGCGCACCGTACAGAGGAATGAAGCTAGTCAGTCAGAAGAGCAACCCGAATTCACCGCCGACGAAGATGACTCAGTAGATGAGGAAGAAGTGCACTATAATATGGGTCTAGATAACGGAGCCTCTGGTGATAAAATGCGAAGTATGACGAGCAAACGCAGATCATTTTGGCTTTCCAAGGCGATTGGGGTCGACAGTGCCGAAGACAGTAGCTGATGACATAGTACTATTACAATGGCATCAGAGAACTGGAGAAGTAGAACTATCTAGCAAGGTTACGAGTCGGGGCCGAATAAGCTCGAAGTAGACAAAGTCAACCAGTAGGTATATTTGGAGATGAGGGAGTTAGAACATCTTGGTGCATCAGATGGTTACTCACACTCACTTAATCTTGGTCTCATGCACAACCGTTGCTAGCCAGTCGTTGAACCTTTCTCAGTCGCTTGAACTTTGTTTTAGTGGCAATCCCATTGGCATTTGGAGATTTGCGACATTCCAACTGGCGCCAATTGTTCTTGGGTTCTTCGTTCATTTGATTTCGCGGTCACAACGCTGCAACCCGCCGCATCACCAATTATCCACACCTCCGAGTCGTTTCAAATCTCAATATAGTTTACCCGGTCAATGTACGTGGACAACTTCTGGTATGTCTCTGTATGCTAACCATGAGACTAGGGCGACCTCGCGCGCGTACCCTCCTCCAGTCAATCTAAAGGAACGTATTGCTGCCCTGCAGCAGAGGAATGTCTCCCCAAGTCAACAGCAATTCGCTTCAAAGAACCTCCCGAGTAGTGGAACCGGATGTTTGCGCGACAAAATCGCTAAATTTGAGGAGAAGGGAGGCGTCCCTGTCCCACGAGGCAGCTTCGCAATGGGTACGCCTCAGTTGGCAGAAAACGCACCAGCAAAGAAGCGTGGAGAGTTGTATGGGAATCGAGTGGGGAAACCAGGCGGCTCGCCATCGAGTCGCTCTGGCTCACCTCTACCCCCAGCGGACGACTCACCCTTGCCAAGGAAACGTTGTGTCTCTACCGGGGGTACACTCTTGAAAGGCACTCCTCCGAGATTCAAAACGGGGGTGCCTGTTCCACCGCTTCCACTCACACCGTCGCCAGCTTCTCCTTTTGCTCGTCGCAACTCCCTAGCAGTTGATTTTGGTCCTACTCAACGTGTCGTCAGCCTCGGGGAGACGTCTCAGCATGCAGATGAAGATCTAGAATTTCTTTCACCTTCTCTGCCCACTTCCCCTTCGACGGAAATAAGAGACCCCGTTGGAATTATAGCCCCGTCCCAGGCCCTTGAACCTGTCAACTCATCAGATGATGCACTTCCCCAAGATATGGATACACTATCACAGGCAGAGCAGGAACCAGCGGTACTAGAGCTTGGCTTGCAGGCTGACTCTAATCCAGAGCCTGTGATAGCATTGGATGTCGTAACGTCATCTCAGTCCTCGCCAGAAGTCGTAACCGTCGTGGAGGTGACTTCCGCTATCGAGCCTGATCCCCCTTCAGACGAGAAGCCTCAATCACCATATCATCGCCCACTGTCGTTAGATGCATCTGTGATCGTCGCTCAGCCTTCGGAAGCTGTCCTTCCCGACTCGTCTTCAACTATTTCGCATTCGCTCGTCGCCCCCAATGCGGTTACGGAAGATGACTCAGTATTGGCTCATCCCCTGACATCTACCATTACCTTGGGATTCGATGATGTCAATGACAGGAAGCATGATGGCGTGGCTACAACATTACTAGTGTCTCCTCCTACCGAGGAAAGTGGGGCCATCTCTATCATCGTGCCTCATCCAAAGATCCAAGTACAACCCAGCCTCCCATCGCCTGATTTAGAGATAGAGACCACCAAGCCTGAAGTCAAGCGCTCTTTCACGGCTGTAGTGCATCACAAGGTCACAAAAGTTGCCGCTACCACAGCACCGACTTCATCCCTTTCCACGCCTATAACACCACAAGTTGCGCGTGTGCGGCGGATGGGGATCACTATTGCTGCCGAGCCACTTTCGAGTCCGGCCTATGGAGAACTCGCCGTCCTGCTAGAAGAAGCAGCATTGCTTGAGATGAAACTAACTGAGGGGGATGGCTCAGAACTGGTAGAGGCCGCGCTTCCCAAAACCCCAACCTTCGACACTTTCGCAACCGACTTCCGATCCGTATCCTCCTCGACACTCACAGAACACGTCAAAGCCCCATCTACGGAACACATTACAACTGCATCTGCGGAACACGTTAAAGCTCCATCTGCGGAGACTGCCTCCCTTTCAGAGCGTTCTGTATCTATTCCATCCATCCGAGAACCTAACATGGATGGGGACATCCCTGAGGAGGATGAGGGTGACGGGAGGAGTCTGGCTTCTACATCTGCGTCACAACGGTCTCCTTCGCATAGGAGGTATCTCTCGAGCATCAGGCGGTTGACTAGTCGTCGTTCGTCGAACTATATGCCTGGGGCGTACCCTCGAGATAGTATTTCAACATCCTCTGAAGACTCCGCCCCGGTCGCAACACCATCTGATTATGGAGATGGGTCAGGCTTTGGTATTACATGGCCAAGTGTATCTCCGAAGAAAGGCGGTGTGGGAAAGTTTGCGGACAAATTGTTCAACCGTAACAGAACCAAGTCGAACGTCAGCGTAGTGGAGACAGGTGTGTAAGCTGCTCAGAAGAAAAGCTTCGCATGGACTAAATTATTGTATGCTGTTCCTCAAGACCAAGGCTCGATATATAACTCGCCGAAGAGGTCGTTTATATTATCCCAGCCTCCGAGCTCATCCCCAACTAAAAGCCCTCCAGGTCGCCATGCTAATGAATTACCCGGCTCTCGTCCATCGCACTGGATGGTCTCACGGGACTCATCATCTTCTCCTGCTCCCAGTATCCTTGAGAAGGAAATCTTTGATGAATTTCCTTCTGTGCCACAGACGCTTCCTCCGGGCCCGCTTCACCTGTCTCCAGACCTCTCGGGAGTCGCAGTCCATCAATCGTCAACTCTCCCGGTCAAGGCTCGGAAACAGTCGCAACAAAGCTGATCCATAGTTTGAAGTGCTTCATCTTGAGTACCGAAGGAGTTAGCTAGCCTCGCTCCTCATGTTGTCATGGCTTTGCTTTCGTTTGTGTATTCTTGCTGTCTTTCAGTTTGAAATTGACACATAATTTTGCTAGTAAATTTGTGTTTCGGTGTATAGCTTTTATATGCTTCAATATTAATATCGTCACAGCGTTGGCACCAGCCCTCGCCTCACTTATGCCTGACATGTTTTGTGTCCATTGAATTGAATGCAGACTAGTCTTTTTACCCCGTTTTGTGTTGGCGAATGACTGCTATCATATGATTTTACCATCAATGCATGTTCTTCGACTCCATCTTGACTCAATGATCTTTTCCCCTTTTACCATGCCTTGAATGAATGATTGACTCATCTCCAAGGGTTTATCTTAAGCAGTCATACGAAACTCCATTAGCATCAGGTAGCATTAATAATTTCATACGGGTGAATCCTAATTTGAAGCCAGTTTCTCAATTTCCTGTTATGGCGCAAAACCCGTCATTCAAAACAAAACAAAATTGTGCTGAGGTCTACTTTATGCCTCTACCTACTGTTGTCCCCCTCGGGGTGACATACGAAAAATTGGAACGATACAGAGAAGATTAGCATGGCCCCTGCACAAGGATGACACGCTTTCCCGGAGTGGTAGACCTACGGGTCTCAATATTTATTGCTTTTTTTTCTTGAAATCAAGACGAAGTAATCAAGTATCTCTGATTGGCCTTGTTTATCGCCATCTTATTCTTCATGTTTGGTGTCGCCGCTCACTGGCAGCGAGTCTCCGACTCCGGTTGGCTCGCACGGAGTCACACAACCACTTCGCCGAGACAATTTGGAGAGTTTCGCTCAGAGACGAGCAGTCCGCACTTAAAACTGCCACATCATTTCGTCCATCAACAGTTCCCAACTTATGTTGGTTTATGATTCCGCCGACCCACGGGTGTTAGCTTCCTGGATACTTGCAGTCCATCAAGTCATTCTTCCTCCCCCACACGTGCTTCACCAATGTATTTCCAGCTACGTGATTTGCGTGCGCATTGATACACGATAGCCTCCGAATCAACGCGTTGGGTGTCGCGTACAGTGCAGGATGTTCTAGAAAGAACATATACCCAGGTTGTGGCTCCCGTAGCGATGAGTTCTGGCCTGAGCTTATCCATCTCATTCAGGCTGTGGTGGCAAGAACGAAGGCAGGTGACTTGACTAACAATCCAGGACGACGGGGTCCTGCTCAAAGTCAAAGTCCAGAAAAAAAAAAACTTGCATTGGTGGCAGTAGCGATTTGTGCCGTGGTGTACTACCGAGATAACAATCTACGATTTTCCACATCTGGTCGAAAGGATGTGCTCATTCATCTGATACGGGCGCTTGAATTCTCTTCCGCAGTCTGCACAAACAGCCTTAATCTTCCCCTCATGCACCTCCCCGACGTGGCGAGTGAGGTTATCCTTGTTGACGAGTGCCGAGCACCCGTCCCAGGTACATTTTACTTTGTCCTTTGCTTGGCTAGCCTGCACAACGGGAACAAACAGTTGCACGTTGGGTCCGAGTCTAGCTGAAGGACTTGATAGGACATGTTCCTCGTAATAGATGCCTTGGAAGGGTTGCACAGCGGGCTCATAGCCATAATCGGGCGTTCCACACAGCGATAGATCTAGGGATACATTGTAAGCGTTTAAGGAAAAGCTGTGAATGATAGGGAATCAACCAAGGTGAGGATCTACATTATCTGATGGCAATTCCGTGACACGCGGGTCGCAGGATGCCGAAAAGGCCTCCGAGTACATGCTGTGCTGGGGCTGAGTTACATAGTTGGCAGAACTGCGGGCGTTGTGGGGCAATAAGCCTGTACATGGTAAGCGTCTAAGGAAAAGCTTGCATATACAGCAACTTACCTCGGGGAGAACCTGTACCCTCTGACAGTGATCCCATGACCCTGAATGATGTTCCATGGGGTGTAGGCTGTGGCGCGAGGCAGTGGATGGTATTGAGGCCATCGAATCCAGCTTTGGAGTCGACGGTGCTATTGCATCCGCCTGAATTCTCCGTTGTGGCATCTGACTGGCAGTCGTCAAGGAGTTCCCTAAAGAGGCTACGGACCCCTTGGATTTCCTCGTGCACGCGATACTCTAACCTGTCGAGGTGCTTAAGACATGACTGCAGGGCCAGTCTCGTTGAATGTTGGTCAAGGGCCTGCCCTGACCGTAAGGACGATGGGTTTTGTGGTGTCGATCTGGATGAATTCATGGTGCGTTCATGTCTTTTTTTACGATGCATGCGTAAGCTATCCATATGTTCTGTAGACTCTAGGCGAGAGGTGAAGCAGTGTGAATGCGGGAGAATACTTGTTATTCTTGAACACCAAATGGAACATCACCTGAAGCCTTTATACCGTGTTCTTTACGCCCATGGCGCATCTGGCAGGCGTAATGTGGGCTACTCTGATCCAACGAGTAATTTTTTTGTACTAGCCTCATATCGTGTAGGATCAATTGGCAGGTATTTTTGCAGTGCAAAGTGGAAGTATTGCTTATCGCTTCGAATCTGATCAGCTTGGCTGCTACCTGTCATAGATTCAGATTGCTTGACAACCATGCGCAGCCTGCTTGCTTCCAGCTGACGGCCAAATGTGATGTAAGTGAATTCCTTCACATCCCCGAGACATCCGAGCCCATGCGCTATGTCACTGAACGACCCCTTTGAGTTCAGGTAGGCTGCATTAGAAGTCAGCATGACTCAGAAGTGCACTGTTGGGGGGCGAATTGCTCAGCCGATATGCCTCCAAACCTGGGACTGCCTAGTAGCCGTCGCCGCACAAACCACCGGGATGACATGTCCAACATAAGGTCTATGACCCCAAAGGACCACACTCTGAAGCCAAAAAAAAAACTGGGACGCTTTCCAAACGAGGAGGTCGGATAATCGTCTAGTGGCCGGCTTCTAAACATAGTCACACTGATCCTCCATGCGCGTCTCTCCTAGACAGCCCTTTTCCATTGACACCGCGATGTAGAGTCAATTGTCGTCTGCATTTGCTCAATGACATGGAATTCCATTGGTACCATCGCGCTAAATTTCACTGACACTACACCTGTTGGTTGTCTTGACTGCAACCCTACCAGTCATAAAATTTACTTCTCTGTGGCGCTTCAATTAACTTTGCTGAGCGCCTCGATTGTCTGATAATGGCTCTTAATTAGGTTTTGTTCTGACATCAGTATAGGAACCATCAACCATCAGCGGTCAGTTGATCATGTCAGTTATGATGATGACGACGGTGGCGGCAGAATTGGATTTTTGGAAGAGACCGTCTTTGACGTATCTTTTTTTCCCCTCCGATTTCTGTCCTATTGAGAGTAAACTCTATGCAGGACAATACATTTTCGTGTACAGGACCAGGGCCTGACGCATCATTAATATTGTGTCATCCAGATGTCACAGTAGTGCTGTTGGAAAACACTGCCAACCGGTTAACTCACCTACTTCCAGGCATCGGCGGCAGCACTCACTTATCCCATCCTATAAGGCATACTGTAAGTAGTCAAGACTTGTCATCTGCTTAACCATTACGTCAAAAGGCAGTGATACTGAGTACTGGAAGCTTGTGTCTTAGTATCTCGGACAACAATCATGTAGATTACGCAAGACTGTCCAGATCTACCCCGAGGGTCGATATCTACTACTATTGTAGCAGCGCTGGGAAGCGTCAATCCCCGACTTCAAAAAATGACGATAGATTGGCAGTGAACAGTCTATTGGTATATCACAATTATTGGAGTATGTACATCAAACAGGCACTTCCAGATCAGATGCAGCACTACAAACTCGTCACTGACCTTCCTTTTGCCTTTTGAATCGCGGAGAGCTTTCTTGATGTAGGTTGTGCATGGCAGCAACTGCATACGCCGCAAAACAAGTTGATACATGTGGGACCCATGAGCGTTGCGACTGCTAGGTCCTAGACAGGCTGATACTATGTGTTTGACAGAGCGCAAAACAATTTCTTGCGACGGATGTTCGGTAACAAGCATGCCAGACTCGTGAATGAGAATCTAACAGGAAACAACCTTATCTGAGAGTGAGTAAACTCAAAAACAGAAGATACACGACATAAACATCACCCAAAATATTCGCTCTAGCATGGAATGGGTATAGCGTGCGTTACAGGGCATGATCAATGAATGCATTGCGCGTTCACTCAGCAGCAAGCAAAGTGCCCTCTTGTGCAAGTTGGTGGGACAGGCGCCGTCAGGAGACTCTCGAAGAGTGACATGCTTGAGCTTGGCGTCGATGAGATGATTGCATTGACACTACATTCCTTCCTTATTTCGCGCATCTGATCTTCTAGTACCAACACGCAGTGCAACACCACCCAGAACAGGTGCAGACAAAGCAGACAAACTTTCTGCATACTAGCAAGCACCAGTGTAAGAAAACCATTGAGAATCATATTTTAGTCTGGATTTAATTCGTCAATAAAACAAAGATACAGAGAAACTGAAATTATGTAAAGGACATACACAAGTTTTGCTGTAGACGATAGATCTCGACATGACATCGATGCACGTACAGTTTTCTCGAAAGGGTTCCCACGCATCAGGGTATAGGTACTTGGGGATTTGATGAAACAAAAGCCTCCTACCAGCGTGGGAAGTCGGAGAAACAGCACGATGGATTCAGTTGTTCTCGAAACCAGTCTCGGAGACGTTCAGCTTGAATTATACTGGAACCATGCCCCTCGGGTGGGTTTATTATATTGTTTTGCGCCTTTACTTTGACTGAACTGATCAAGATACCATCCTAGACGTGTCAGAACTTTGCTGAGCTTGCAAAACGCGGCTACTACAACGGTATTGTGTTTCATCGAATTATCGCCGTCAGTCAAGCTTTTTCTCTACGGAAAACGTATCTATATTCATGACCAATCATGCTTGTAGGATTTTATGATCCAAGGTGGTGATCCAACTGGAACTGGTCGAGGTGGAACGAGCATTTATGGTCAGAAATTGTACGTCCATCGTTAATCTTGATCCCGAACGTAAACATATGACATGTGCACAGCGAGGATGAAATACATCCAGAACTACGCTTTACAGGTGCAGGAATCCTCGCAATGGCGAACTCGGGGCCCAACACAAACGGTTAGATTCCCGCCTTTCTATATTATCCACTGCTTGGAATATAATGGCCCGCTTCTAGGATCTCAGTTCTTCATTTCATTGGCACCCACGCCCTACCTGGACGGTAAACATACCATTTTCGGCCGGGTGAGCTCAGGCATGCGTGTTGTGCAGAGATTAGGTGCTGTTGCAGTTGATGCTCAGGATCGGTAAGTCATCCTGCGTTAGGATCTTCAGATATACTTGACCACTTTTTAGACCAAGAGAAGATGTGAAGATACACAAGGCTCGGACGATGTGATTGTCCGTGTATTCTTACGTTTGCCTTCGAGGGGCACGCTAGAAGTCTGCGCTTTTGTTGGACCTAAATGTCTTATCTTGGACACTGGCCAGGTCTTCTTGCAGAAGCACAGTCTTATGTGGAATGTTCTATTTTTTTCCCAGACTGTCGTGGTTTAAACGCTCAGGATTATGCTTGAAGTGAGAGCTCGATTGATCTTCTTTTACCAAATATAACATCACCGCTGTCAACTTGAACCGACCAGGGTCCTGACATCTTCACACCATCCATCATTATATTGAAAATGATACCGACATCTGACATCCGGTTTCAATACACAACAAATTTGAAGTGCGCATGTGTGTTGAATGCTGAGTAGGAGCCTGTGAGAGCCATCGTCGAAGAACAAGTCGAGTCACCGGTAAACTACGTTTGATAAGGAGAAGACAATGGAAAGAGGTAGAGCTAGATAAATGCACGACGTGCACGAATGATAGGAGGAACTCCGAATCGTCGCGTGACGTGACACGGAGTGACAGAACGCGCTCGGGCATCAGAGTCTGGCTGACAGAGTCTGCTGATGCAGTCCTGACAGTAATCTTAAGGGTTACTCCATCTACCATAGGACCGAAAGACAAATACTGCACATCCTTACCATCTGACAACTACTAGCACTTTCTCAATGCTATCTGAGCGCATCCTCCCGACCCGTAAAGCAGCAGAGCAGGCTTCTGCTGTATTCGCAAACCAGCTCGATTCGCCAGGCCACTCTGATGACGAGCCCGAGCCCTCAGACTCATTTGGGGGGCCTCCATCGCGTAGGCAGCCTAATGTGAAATATCGCTATAACGCCAAGGGCAAATTCCGTGCTTCGCCGCTAAAGCAGACAGACCACTCGTCACCATCCCCCAAGCGTCAGTCCAAACCAAAACCCAAGGCTAAACCCAAGCCTGTAACACCCTCATACTCCCAGCCATCCGCGCAATCGAAGAAACGCAAGGCCCCGGCTTCTGATTCGGGTTCGGATAGGGAAGGCACAGTAAGCAGTCTCACAACCCTGTCGCCCTCACCATTTTCGAGCGTTCCTACAAGTCCGCTTATCTCAACCACGGATCTTCCCCCACGTTCCATAATCAGTCATTCCACCCCACCGCCTCAGAAGCTTAGTAGGGTTAGGGGTGGTTCCACGCGCTCTCTTGGCGTATCCAGTTCCAGCTTCTCACATCCCCGGGGCCAAACTTCCCCACGGAAAAGGAAGGCAGGAAAGGCAAAATTACCTGACCGGGGTGATGGACATGGCTTCGGCAACGTCGATACTCTAGTTTGGGTACTGGTGAATGAATTGGGAGTCATCATCACCTCGGTCCCGCATGATGATGATGATATCGAGCTTCTGGAAAACCGCATGTGGTGGCCTGCCAGGGTGAGCATTCCCTGACACGCTGAAAATGTCTCAATTCAAACAAGCAAATGGTTAGGTCGTCCAAAAACAACCTCTCTGCGTGACCCTCTTTGGCGACTTGGCGTTATCTCGAGAACCTTCGACAATTTCATATCCATCCGAATTCAACGTCCGGCCTATTCATGACCTGTCTGGCGAAAAGCGTTTTTCCCGAGCAACTTTCCAAGTCTCATCTCTCATCACAACTGGATCCTCAAACTCTTCCCCTCGCAAGAAAACGAAGACAGATATGTGCGAGAGATGGGAGGCAGCAGTGAAAGCTATGGAGGATGCAGATGGACTCAAGCGTGATGGCATGCCTGAGATGATTTCCGCATACGCTGGGGAGACATTTTCTTCAGAAGAAGACGATATAGAGGACCTACGTTCAACCAAGAAAGCTAAGGTTCTGCCTAGTGCTGATTTTGAGACTCTTATGGACCGCGCTTGGTCTCCTCCGCCACCGGACCCCATGCTCCAAATACCAGGCGAGCTTGTTCTGGCGCAGGCACTACGGACGAGAAGTAACAAATACTGGCCCGCTCAGCTTATAGCATACATTCCACCAACCAAGCCAGGCGGGAAGGAACGCTATCGGGCCAAGTTTCTAGATGAACAAGAGTACAACCTCACTCGGGATAAATTCTGGACCTCTGAGGAAGAGGGCTTTGTTATGTGTGACTTGGGCGAGTTCGAAAGCGCCGTCCAGGACACCGAGGCCCCGGACTCGGAAGATGAACCGGAAGACAGGAAGCGGAGTCCTAGTCCAAAGTTGACCGATCCGCCTCCTAGCGCAGATGCTTTCGCGGAGTTGTCGATACATGCGCAACTGACATACGTGAAGCCTGTACTGAACGCTATCCTTCAAGGGAAGTACACCCCAGCAGGCAGGAGCCATGAGGCTTTCATGCGGGGAGGTGCGGCTAGATCCAGTTTAATGAAGCGGGCGGCAGTGAGAGGGGGTCTGGACCCGAACGAGGTCAAGCAGTCGCAAAAACTGATTGCACGGTGGGCACTTGGAGAAGAGTATGCCCGTAGAACCAATGTAGAATTCAAACCTGAAGCAGCGGTGGTGCCACCCCCGGAGCAAGATAGCACACCCTGCCTAAATACTTTAGCCACCAATGGCGATGGGTTGGCAGACGCTGGGGTCAAAAGCGAGATAGCTGCAACTTCCGATAGGGTAGACTGCAACATTTCTCAACCTTTACCTCCCAGTGACGTTGGCAATCAAGTAAACGACACTGAGGCAATGGCAGTGAACAAGCCTGAGACTGGAGCAACAGACGAGACATCTGCATCCTCCGACACCGTGGTCCACCCTGACATTCCTCAGCCAATACCTCCCAGTGACGTTGGCAATCAGGTCAACGACACTGAGGCAATGGCAATTAACAAGCCTGAGACTGGAACAACAGACGAAACATCTGCATCCCCCGACATCGTAGTCCACCCTGACATTCCTCAGCCAATACCTCCCAGTGACAATAGCAATCGGGTCGACGACCCCAATGCAATGTTACTTGACAAGTCGCCAGATAATATACCCGCAACTTCTGACAGTGCGAGTCACGACATACTGCCTCAGCCCATACCTCACAGCGATACTAGCAATAAGATTGATGACGATGCCACAACAGTTGGCAAGCCTAGCGAGGTCGGCTCTTTATATTTTACCTTTGCATTTTTTGTGTTGATGTTTTTGCATAGGCTGACGATTCCTCAGAGCCGAAGATGATTGATCTGCCTTCTGCGTCAAAGGAGATCATTGCAGAGCAGGTAGGATCTATCGCAGTCTCCTGAGTTCCCCAAACCAGATGTTCACCTTTGATTGCAGCCGGGTTCTAGCGGTCACTCTGACTTGCCGCATACTGGGGAGGTAGGCTAGCTATATCGCAAAACACCGCCCGGGATCATTCATCATTTCTACAGATTGACCCTGTGCCTGCACAGAACCAACAGCAGCCAGTTGGTTCGCATGAATATGAATCACTATCGACCCTCGATAAGCTTGATGTGCGTCTTATGTTCTGTGATAACCATCTGTCACTGATTAAAACATTGTTCACCCACAGTACTGCGTAAACATTCTTCTCCCTGAGGCAATCCAGCAGCTACTCCTGTGGCGGTCGGGTGAGCGCACTACAGCTGCTCTTCTCTCACACTCAGAGGAAGAAAGGCTGCATGAGCTCGGTTCAGCAAAGGCGCAGGAGACAGACTGGGTATTTGACCTCCTCCGCCTGAGGGAGGCGCAGGCGCGGTTGTGGAGCGTGGATCTGAAAGCTAAAGACAAAGCGAAGAATAAAGGAGGCGAGGCTAGGGGTGGGACGCGTTCGCGGCCTCGCAAGACTACTGTATCGCGATGAGGAACTTCTAAGGAGCATCTTGCTTAAGTTCGTTTGGAACGTATGGATGTAGTTTCGACATAGTATTCTGTGTTAATACGGGAGCTGTTTTTTCGATTCAAGGACACTGTGACTTTTCTGCTTTTTTCAGGTTGGTGTGCGTATGATCATTGATAAACTAGTACATATATCAGTCCATTATATGATACTTTAGGACTCCCTGGAAAGGTATAGTGACCGATGCACTTGATATAGCGTAGGTAGTACGATACACCATCCAGTGAAGCCGAGCGGCGAAAATTATGATAGTCCAAGTCGATGAAAGAACTGCCAGAAATTCATGGCAGGTCACTCGCACGCGATCATTCGGCACTGAAAGTAGTGTATTACTGCCACGAGTTCGTTGCCTATCCAATTAGCCAGATTGATCGTGAACGGTCGTGAAAGGATAACTTCGGGAAGCTGGGTTCCGCGCGGTGGCTGGCCGCGGCTGTGAAATTCTACCTCGTCATTTACATACACCCTTCCAAGTTCCTACTGTGTGTACGTCCTTGTAAAGTGGAGCATCGATTGCTTTACCGCTGGGCCTTGGTCTATGCCACCCACGATATTCTCTAATTCTTGGCTTACTGCGCGCCGTTTTGGAATAGTTATTGACGCTGGCTCGTCGGGTTCAAGACTTCAGATATATAGCTGGGAAGATCCCGATTTTGTGCTTAGCGAGCAGGGAGATGATGTACGGGATAAATTGCCCAAGGTAGAGAAGGGCGTCCAGGAGGGAGATGATTGGATAATGAAGGCTGAACCAGGTGTGTACACGTCTGATATTCTGCTCGTCACAACTCAACTGGTTCTGTCATGTAGGTCTTTCTACATTCGCAGACAACCCGGAGGGTGTCCATGAATACCTTGCGCCTCTACTTAAACATGCGCGCTCTCAGATACCTCCTTCCCTCGAGTCAGAAACTCCTCTTTTCCTTCTCGCTACCGCTGGTATGCGCCTGTTGACACCGATGCAACAGGCGCGCGTGCTTAGTGCCACATGTAGGTATCTCAAAAGCGCCTCGAGCTTCCGGATAGAAGACGAATCGAAGGACGGTCCGTGTGGGTCCAGTGTACGAATTATCACTGGCGAGGAGGAAGGCTTGTATGGATGGATAGCAGTGAACTATCTCATGGATGGGTTTTATGGAAAAGACAAGAAGACGACTTAT
Source organism: Suillus fuscotomentosus (assembly GCF_016647785.1). Classification (NCBI taxonomy): domain Eukaryota; kingdom Fungi; phylum Basidiomycota; class Agaricomycetes; order Boletales; family Suillaceae; genus Suillus; species Suillus fuscotomentosus. The sequence continues at coordinate 51,000 of NW_024539615.1, forward strand.
GGTTTTCTGGACATGGGAGGCGCTTCGACCCAGATAGCCTTCGAGCCATCTGACACGCTTTCGGGAGACAAGGAGAACCTGGTTGATGTCCGGTTACGACTACTTGGCGGAGACGAAGTCAACCACTCGGTATTTGTCACTACGTGGTTAGGCTATGGTACCAACCAGGCACGAGAGCGATATGTTGCGAAGACCATCGAGTCTTTCAAAGAGACTTCGCTCGAGACGTCAGAGTTGTCATCTATACCTGACCCGTGCCTCCCAAAAGATTTGATACTTTCCGAGACATTGCCTCAGATTGATGGGTCGCATTCAACACATCTACTTGCTGGGACGGGCTCTTTCACCCAGTGTCTGGATCGTACTGCTTCCCTTCTCAACAAAAATGCGCCATGCAATACTGCTCCATGCCTTTTCGACGGTGTGCACGTTCCTGCCATCAACTTTACTTCCTCCCATTTTATTGGTGTTTCCGAATACTGGTATTCATCTGAACATGTCTTCGGGCTAGGCGGCCCGTATGATTATGTGCAGTACGAGCGCGCTGCGACGCAGTTCTGCGGCATGGATTGGAGTGGTATAATCAAACAACACGAGCTGTCGAGAGCGCAGGGCATACGAGGCGGCGATGGGGAGGTCATGGAAAACGGAGAGGTCATGGAGGTCGGGAAGTGGGGCAAGAATGTGGAGCTTCCGAGGTTGCAGATGCAGTGTTTCAAGGCCGCTTGGATAGCCAATGTGCTACATGAAGGAATTGGGATTCCTCGGATAGTAGACCCGGAAGGAAACTCCACCACGATTGGAGAACAAGTGGCACAACAAGCTGAAGCGAAAGGTTTGGGAAGACCTATGTTTCAATCTGTCGATTCTGTCGGAGACATCGCCATTAGCTGGACACTGGGTAAAATGGTGTTAGAAGCAAGCAAGGAAATCAAACCGTCTTCAAGCAGTAGTAGGCCGCTGGCTGATCCTATAGACGATATTCCTGCTAGTACACCCAATCCTCCTATCAAACCCATTCGACCGTTCTGGGATCTCGACGGGTTGTTGGAAGAGCATGTCTCTCCACATCTGCCGACATCTTTGACCCGCGAGTCTTTGGGATTTCCACCCATTACTATACTCTTCTATGCCATTATCCTCATCGTGGTGGGCTACATAATCTTTCGCCTACGACATCCATTACGCGTTGTTCGGAGGCGTTTCTTACGCAGCTCATTTAAACGTGACTTGCATGGAGCCTACGCGATGGAGGAAGGAGTAACGATAGCACGTCCACCGTCGCCTTCAAATTCCTCTTTTCTACCCCCGTCCCTGTTGCGACCCCTGCGCCGCCTTGTGTCCGCATCGACATCATCATCACGTCGTCCGCATTTACCTCCCATCTCTACCTCACTTCAACCTCCATTGCTTCGGCACTCTCAAACCTCGACACTCTCACCTCCTCCCTATCACAATGCTTCCGACGGGTTCAGCACATCTACTTCTACGTCGCATTCTCACTCTCGCGCCTCGTCACCTACGACTACTACCGCTCCTGACGACACGATAATGACAAGCAGTAGGTCTTCGATTCCTTCCATCAACCCACGTTCGCGAAATTCGTCGTATATGAACTTGACGCTGTTTCCAAGGCAGACACTTTCTCGTGCAAACAGCGTATTACAGCTCCCCGACGAGTGAAGTGACATTGAACTAGACCCAGAGTATTATTATTGCAGTCGACAATACGGGGATATCTTATTACTTGTGGATGGTATAATTTATACCTCGCGTACTTTAGTCGATGTACTTCTGCAACTTGCAACTGACTTTTTTGGGAATCCTAGTTCCATGTGTACTTACGTAACTGCATAGTTAGTTCTTCGTTCAACCACTTTCAGTTGCGACTCTCGATGAGTCTGTCGACCAAATCATCCAAAACGCAGCTATGGTGGCATCGAGTTAAATCGGTAAACCATGATGGCATGCTGATTTCTTCTATTATTACCCAAAGTCAACACTTCCTTGTCATGATGTCCTGAGTAGCAGGGTCGGACATGTGATTTTGAAAACACCACTAGGAAACTTCGACTACTGGCAAGGGTAAAATCTCCCGCAAGGGCCCTCAACATGCTCTCGATCGGATTTATGGCTTGACCGTCCTATAAGGTAGGAATCACTGATCAACGGCTCCCTATAAAGTTTCGATTTATTGTCGGATAAACGGCACTTGGTCTAGTTGTCGCCTGGGGCACATGCAAACCGTTGCCAACCTACACTCAGTTCCACATGGTAAGAGATATCGAAACAGGTTGTTCTGAACTTCCATGGCAAGCATCCAAGACGTATCGCCGACAAAGCCATCCTCTGAGCGCGCTCCCCTCCTTCCAGAGCGGCAGGACGCATTGAGGAGTGAACGCCAATTTCCCTCATTAATGCTTCTAATCCCGCTAGCTGTCGCAACACGACTTACTTCGACGCTTCCTGCAACGGCATTATTGGAGATTATCCAATCAGCCATCTGTCGGCTCACATCAAATGGCAACTTCTTACCAGGCGGGGAGACATCTAAGGATCTATACGCAGTTCTAGAAGTGGAGAAACAATACTCCACCGTCAGATCAGCCGTTCCAATTGGTGATGGGCTTGCGGGTGCGGACGCTGTTAATTTTTTTGCCCAATCTAATGTTCAACAGCTATGATCGCATGCAATGTGATTAGCCACATTAGCTTAGCAGACTGGCGCGACGGTCAGGTGATCGATCATTGCCGAGTGGTACTGGAGATCTTGATCTCCGTCTACTGTAAAGGAGGTATGTTATCGGAGCCTACTCGGAAGCTCTTGGAAATGATAAAAGACTGCCTACTACGCTGCAAAGCCTCAGCTCCATCGTACATCCTTTCATCGAGCTTGCCCACTCAGAGAACTTAGCTTCAACGAGAATGGCTACCACCACAGCTTCATCCTTCGTTAGCTCTGTAATCCTGCAGCCCCTCATCGTGGCGATCAGCAGCGCTGTGCTTTCATCCCTCCTATCCTATGAGATCGCTGGAATGCTTGACTGGAGGCCGGTAAGCCCTTTGTTTGTGGATTTTAGAACCTTTCTGATCGCGTCGCACAAAAGATCGTCATATGTGCAACATCTGATGTCCTTGTCATCGCGGCTGACCACCTGAAGGATCAAGAAGTTGACATTGGTTCTCAAGGCGCGGCTGTCATAAAGCGTTTTACCCCCCTTGCGCATATTTTTTTGGCGTTGAATGCGTCGCTGCTCGTGGCAGCTTTAAGTCTCAGTCCACCGAAAGCGACGTTCTTCACCGCAGTTTTTACTGCCCCAGCTTTTCTGTGGACGACCCCGCTTGATCTTTCGCGGATCGGCACAATATTGGAGAGACTCGTATGGGCAAATTATGGTCAAGTAGACAAAGCTCGCAGACCGTTCATCATCAAACGGGTTCCTGGCATGAAGGCTTTTTTCAGCGGTACCATTCGAAGGTATGTGCTGTCGCATCCTGACGGTTTATGGTTTTTGACTTGAAGACAGCTGTGGGGTGTTCTCAGTCGTCCACTCGGCACTGCAGTCACCGTGGGAATCGACCCATAACGCACTTCCATGGACGATCGCTGAGACTGTCGTTTGGTCGATGGTCAATCGCACTGGTCATTGTGTAAGACAAATTTGTTATTGTAAATGTACTCGCGACTCAAGGTGTTCCAAAGATTATGTCGGACGTGCGCGACTACGAGGAGGACAAGCAGGCCGGAGTCCCGACCATACCGGTCCTGCTAGATTCTCCTCTCAAGACTCGGATGCTCTTGACCGTCGTTCACGCAGCCGTTTTGACGGCCTTCCGCCATAATCCGTTTATTGTGGCAAGTTCCTGCTTCGCAATCGGTCTTGTTTGGATTCTAGGGAAAGATACTCCGAAACCTTACTTCCGTCTTAGTCTTCACTCACAGACGATCTTCATTGTCACGTACGCTGTTTTGCTCGCTTTTGACTTGCTCTAGACCACTATTAAGCCCACTCAATTCTTATTTTATTCTGTCATTTTATCTCTGCAATTTACGAACCATCACCAGAAGTATTGTCACGCCCATTATATACATTCATTCACGCTGCCAGTGAGACTAACCAACTTACAAAATGGTCTGGTACTTCAAGCTTCAAGCCTCTCGGCACATTACAAGCTCAGCGATGCCCGCGTCAAATCAACTGGAAGAATAAACTGAGGATTCTACATCATTTTATTTCCCATGCAATCATTTGCAAGATTTATATTACAAGCCACAAAATAAAATGGCAGAAATAAAATGAGAATTAATATGTAGCACATGACTTACCGAAATTTCAGATGGACTCGGACATGCCAGAGTGAATCTATCTCATCGTTCCATGTGGACAAATCATGAGCATTCGGTTTTTCAGACATTTCGCAAAATAGGATATGCACACATACAAGAAACTCCACACCACTATCTTGCCCTTTACGGTTCCCCATGGAAAGTCACTCCAGACGCAGGTACGCCTTGCTGCCTCTTTATCTCGAAATCCCACATAGCGAGCATTCTGGTTGCCCCGCTGTAATACGGATGGACGTGCGACATGTGTGGTGCGTGCGAGCACTGAGGGCCATAGCGGTGCCGTCGCGAGACCTCGAATGAATGTGCAAAATGACGACTTACAGCCTGAGGCAAGATCTGACGCGCGGAATCTGTGAGAAAACAGGCTTGTCCGTGCGAGGTGGTGCAGAGGAAAATATAGGTTTGTTGTTGGACTCTTTTCGTCTTTCCCTGCTTGTAGTAGTCGTCAGATTCGCCCTACAAAGGCCGTGGCCCTCCTGTAGATAACCTGTAAACGGAGAACAGGTGAATTGTGAAAGATACTAAGAGATGAGATCGTCGAGTCGTACCACGTCCTTCCCTTCAGAAATACAATACTCGTCACGGTCTAACTCTTCCAGGTTCACACCTAGACGTCTAACGAGCCCGACATATCCCATACTGATATTCGTGAGCGTCCTGAAAGTTCAGCGTAGTTGCCAGACAGAAGACAGTATAATGACATAGTGAGAAATGAGGAACGACGGATGTCTGTGACGATGGCGTCGAGAAATTAAGAGCGCGTAGTATGCCACTCTAGTCACTGAGCTTGTGAATTTAATACGTTCAAGGTGTGGTGAAAGGAAAAAGGTTTCGAACATGCAATAGATTCTGAGTACTGAGAAACCGGGTTCCATGATGTGTACGTATAGTCTCGTGAACGACTAGTGTACGTACGTAACTGCATAGTTATTAATTTATTCGTTCAACGATTTTCAGTTGCGACTCCCTCGATGGGTTCTGTCGACCAAATCATCTACAACGCAGCCACAGCGACACCGAGCCAAATCGATAAATGGCATGTGATTTCTACTCGCAACACTTCCTTGCCTTTTTCAGCAACCAACTTGGTCCGAAATGCCATGACCATGACCATGGCTGAGTGAGCCCAAGTTCCTTGTCATGATAGTGGCGTCCTGAGTAGCAAGAAGCTCCGGATCGGACATGAAATTAGGAAATTTCGACTGCTGGCAAGGGGGGAGGGGGAATCTCCCGCAAGGGCCCCCGCTGGGCTCTCGATCGGATTTGCGGCAGGTAGGTATCACCCAGACTCCTTATAAAATTCGGTTTATCATCGGAGAAACCGCACTTGGTTTTGTTTGGTTCTGTGGCTGTCGGGGACACACGCACACCGATGCGTTGCAAACCTAAGTATACTTAGTTCCACGTGGTAAGTACTGGCACTTATTCAAGTCGAAGATATCGAAATAGGTTGATCTAAACTTCCATGGCAAGCATTCAAGACGTGTCGCCGACAAAGTTGCCCTCTGAGCGTGCTCCGCTCCTTCCAGAGCGGCAGGACGCAATAAGCAGTGAACGCCAATTCTCCCCGTTGACGCTCCTAATCCCGCTAGCTGTCGCGACACGACTTACTTCGACGCTCCTGCAACTACATTATTGGAGGTTATCCAATCAGTCATCTGTCGGTTGTGGCTCACAGCAAATGACAACTTCCCACCAGGCGGGGAGATATCCAAGGAACTATGCGCAGTTCCAGAGGTGGAGAAAACATACTCCGCCGTCATTTCAGCCGTTTTAATTGGCGATGGGCTTGCGGGTGCGGACGCTGCTACATTTTCTGCCCAATCTAATGCTCAACAGCTATGATCGCATGCAGTGTGATCAGCTATATTAGCTCTAGACTTGGAAGAAAACCAGTCATCCTTGGCGCAGTTGCCGTTAGCTTTTTGGCCTATTTTCTTATGGTCTGCTCCCAGTACTTGTCTGGATGGCCAGGAGCAACTGTTTTGGCCGCCTCTCTATTATTGCAAGCATTCGGTAATCCCCTGATTATGATGTTCATGGTAAACATCTACACCGTTGATATCTCCAGTGCTGAGGACAGGTAATGTATAATTGTAGTAATTAATCCTCTTTGGACTGACCGGATCCTCAAGAACACCCGTTTTGAGTGCCATCAATGGATGGGCTATCCTAGGTAAGCATAGTCCTTTGCATCTACACAATCCCCGTTAATCTACGTGTGAAGGACAATCAGTCTCCTTTGCTATTGGTGGTCTTGTCACCACCAAGACTAATAACCCGCTAATCGTATACTACATCTCTATTTCCGTTCTCGGGGCAATATTCGTCTATGTCTTAGCTTTACTCCCCGAATCATTACCAAAAGAGAAACGGGATGAACTACGTCGCCAGCGCCTTGCTCAGCAGAATGTAGAAGGAAGCGCGCGTCGAAATTTATCGAGCCGCCTCATATCTATGGTAGCCATTGCTTTCGAACCCCTGAAACAGCTCGTTCCTGCCCGCAAGGAAGATGGCAGACGGAACTGGCGAGTAGTGTATTGTGCAATTCATATTATCATCGCCATGCTTGCGGACTCGTATACGCCGGTGGCCCTTACGTTGTTGTACACAACGAAATACAAGTACAACTCTGCTCAGGTAGGCCGAACATCAATCACTGGAGCTCTACACTCATGCACAACTTAGACCGGAATTATGTTGACAACACTGAGCTTGAGCGCTGTATTCTGTCTTACATACACGATACCCTCGCTGATTCGCGTATTGCGTCCGATTTACGCCAGGAAGGTTGTTCTTCCCGAAGATCAACAGGAGCCTAGCGATGACGCTGCTGTGTCTACGTCGACAGACCTTCTCGATGTCCACATCATCTTCGTCTCCTGGGTCATAAATGCTATTTCCTATATAATAGCGTCTGCAACGACGACTCGTGTTTCACATCTCATAGGTGCGAGGTCTCAAAGGCAGCAATGCGTGTATTGATGCTTTGTGAAGCCGTGAGCGCTGTCGGTTTCAGCGCAGCACATATTCCCATCACTCGAAGTCTCGCAGTATCATCGGTGGACCCCTTGAAACAAGGTACGTATTTTGAAGCTGCAAACATGCGGTTGATAACTCGCAGATTGCGTTGGATAGGAGAGGTACTGGCTGCTATCGAAATGATGTCAAGCATTGGAGCCTTCCTCTCTCCTCTTGTCATGGGCAGCATTTTTACTGCGTGAGTCGATTGGTTTTTAATCCCACACTGTCTCCTTATTTCCTTACTTAATGCAGCACGATCTCGAGTCAACCGATGTTGGTGTTCTATATCCACGCGGTAAGCTTTATTTGCAGGTCAACTTGTGCGCGATGTATATCTGTTTTAACGTGTTTATCGTAGGCGATCGTGATGGCGGCTGCGTCGCTACTCTTTCTCGTCAGAGACTCTGATCGTTATCAGAAACCATTACAGACACAAGACTAATCAAACTGTCAAGACCTTTACCATATATTAGAGAAGGTGCCCAGTGCACCGCAGTGGGCACGAATTGGAATTAGAAAAGTTTTGTTGTGATTTTTCACCTGCCAAGGACAGGGGTACAATGTGACCCTCGGGTCTATCGTCCGCGGTGCCAGGCAAGTTATGAGGGTATCACTAGACAAATTCATGAGCCCGCGTGAAAGATGGCGCAACGCAACTTAATGCTGTCTGTTCATTATTGCTTGTATGTTCTCTCTCCCACCTTGCTCCCAATCATCCCAACAATGAGCGAGAACAACGGTATCCCTTGCATAGTCTTCTTCGTCAAGACTACCCCGAGGCATCTCACGACCATTATGTACCTTGGCATTGTCCTTGCCTCCAGGAAACACACGATGCCATTTCATAATTCCCTCCTTCCTGAAGCCCAGTCTTTCAGCCGCACGAATAGAAGGGGCGTTCACAGAGCTGCATTGCCACTGAACCCTTCGCAGCCCCAAACCGCCCTGAGACGGCACTTGGAGCGCATACCGCAAAAGAAGCCCAACAGCATTGGAATTGACATGCGTCCTTTGAAATTGGGGAAGGATGATGATATATCCGATTTCTGTGCATAGATGCACGGAAGAAGAGTTCATGTAAGACATCATGCCAGCTAGCTCGCCTTCCTCGTCTGCCGCAGAGGGTGGTTTTGTTTTATCTATGATGGCGAATGATACCATTCCTGGGTCGTGGTGGACTAGGGTGTCGAGGAAATTGGTGTTGAAATCTTCGACGGTTTGGAATGGGCCGGTGGGCATGTGTGCCCATAGCTCTGGGTGAGTTGATAGGATGGAACATAGCGGAGAGGAATGGATCGATGCCTGTGGCAAGTCTGTGGTTATCGCTTGTGTCGGTGTGTGTTATCTGGCTTACTTTGAAGGGAGTCATCTTGATGCGTTCATTCGATAACTCCCGCACTGGGAAACAGAAATTGAGGTCCTCCGAGACCGTCATGATTGCTGTGATGACGAGAGTTAGATCTAGAGCTGACTAGATAGATAATGACACATGGAGTCAAGTGATGACTCCTTCCGTGGGAGAGCGCTGTCATTCACGATCGGACCGAAGAGAATGTGCAGATATCGCTGCGGGCAGCTCGCGATTCCCTGTTGCGTTCGGGCACAGTACACGGAGCATGCTGAGATGCGACACTGTCGAGCACAGGAATGATTCGCTGCCAGGAGTGGCACAGTCACTACTCGGAGCAATACGGTACGCAGAACAGAAGTCATCTAAATTACTTTTTTCTAGGTTTCCGTGCTCAAAAGGGCAACATTGACTGTCATTGCCTCTACCCGGAACCGACATTGCGCCATAATGAAATCGCGGCGAAAAGGCGTAGTCTGCGTCCAAGTTGCAACCATCGTCGTGTAGTCAAAAACTCGTGATATAGAGGAATAGTGCGAGTGAGTCGAAGTCGAGTATTCGACCCCTATGATAGCACTGTTTTACATAAATCACAGTTCTCGGAGCCCCTGAGTGTCGTTTATACATACGTTTCGTTGATCGTCTATATCATATTTAGCAACTGCCAAGCCATCGTGAACGGTTCGATCGAGGCGGTTCGCCGAAGCGTTCTACGTCTCGCACTGCCGGTCGTTCTGCAAACCACCTCTTTCGAAGAACTATTTTAACCAATGAAACGGGGTGCATTGCAACGGCTTCGATGACCAGCACGATCGGCACGAGTATCAAGCACTGAATCATGGGTCCCGCTTGGAACAAGCATCCAAGTCTGTCGATCCATGCAAGCGAGTACACATGCTACAGACGTCAGCTGGCGTCCTACTTCTCGTTCCCCAGTACCCCGTCTTATCTCAAAACACCCCGAGGCCCGCTCATTTCATAGAACTGTTCCATCTCCCCCACACAACTCGCGGCAAATCGCACATTGCACTCGTACACGGAAGGATCCCATCCGCATCCCTGCAAGCTGCATGGCTTGCATTTTTTACGGCGGACATTCCGAACATCCGAGGAAACATCCCTTATCCGCACCCACCTGTCCATCATTCATCTCTCGTATCTATGAAACCGCAGGGCGAACGTCATCAGTACTTCTCGACGACAGCCTCATCAACGCCATCTAGACCTTCATAAAACCATGAGATTTAACAACATGTCCCCCGCACATGATCATGATCGGATTCAGATCAGACAAATGAGCACCAGATAGAGTCTATCCGCACTCAGTTGGAGCGTGGGTGCGATGAAAGGTCACCCAGTGATGTGTCAAAGAGAGTTTGCGAGATGACAATTCATTTAACGGGGTCTTCGTGCTTCGTTCAGACGGAAGTGGGTGTATTAATGAATGACATGTGTATTGTATTCACAACTCTGCGGTACCACGTTGATGTCTGATTCAAAATGTCACAAGCTGTCATTATTGCGACGACCCTGCTACAGAATGCAGAAGTTACATGAACATCGGACTATCAGAAATGAGGTTACGGTACGATCATAAACGCCGACAGAAAAAAAAACGAAAATGAGTGGAAAATTAGCGCTACAGTGCTGTCAGTATCGTACAATGCGAGGGGCGATGCATATGCGTACATATGAATGCATAGAGTCTATCCAACAAAGACAAACGTAAAGCAGTAGAGCAAGCCAATGAAAAAGAAAAAAAACCTTTCAAAATCATTATCCCAGAACATACGTAAATGTCACGACCGGTGTCGTATATGAACACCCGTGGACTCTAAAGAATGGCGTCGTTGTAGCTTGGCCTTTGAGGAAAATTTCGGGGCTTTGGATACTTTTGTTATATCAGACGCAAAGCTAAAAAGCCTGCTGAAAAACGGTCTCTTGAATCCCATGCTGCCAGATTGAGGAGACGATGGCGATTTAGTGGTCGACGTGGCCGTGTAGAGGGAAGGCACGGGGCCGGGCTGAAACAATCACAGTCAGCCAAAACGAACCACAGTTACAACAACGAGAGATAAGCACTTTGCTGGTGACTTACCAAAACCTTCACCTTCTGGCCAGGAGTGGGTATAACATAGTACGTGCTGCCCGACTCGCAGCTATCACCCTCGCCTATCGGAGAAGGCGCTCTCGACCGATCATCCCTCGAAAGGGGCCCTCTCATCCCATACCGTGCTTCTTCATGAATAGACGCGAGATGACTATGAGCAGCGGGGTATGGGGCAGGAGTAATACGCGGGTATTGCGGAAACCCTGAACCCGTGGGCGCAGACACCGTGTACGTCATGCCTGGTGCCTTAGTTGGGGCATACACAATAGTCGGTGGAGCATAATGATCGGTAGCGTGGTGAGGTCCGGGTGCATATACGATCGAAGGCGGAGGCCGATGTCGCGAATGCGAGTGTGCGGGGTGATGCTGCTCGTATTGTCGAGGAATGGGCTGTGAATGCGAATAAGTGACTGGCGGGGCTGCACTACCGTGATGGCTGGGAACGTGTCGTGGCAAGGGTGTGGCCGGGATTTCTACAGCGTTTTTGTGGGGCGGGGATTGCAAGGGTTCGGGCCGGTATGGTTCTGAAGCTCTACGTGGCCGATATTTTTCGTTTCGCGAGTCATAGGGAGTGGCGTGTGGGTCAGAGGGAAGGATTTGGATTTCTTCAGGTTCTAAATCTTCAGGGTCTGCACGATGTGCATTTCGTGCTGAGGAGTAACGATACCCTGTATGCTCGGGGTGGCGAGGACCCCGTACAGGATACGCATCAGCAGCAGACCTCGAGCGGTCATGGGGACGGTGGTGATGGCTGTGTTGAGGATGGGGATGAGGATGTGAACTGGAACTATGACTGCTTCCTTTGTGAGAGCCGCCATTGTCATAGTGCCAGTGTGAGATAGGAACGTCGCGTCCGTCCCCATACTTCAACATCATCTTCGGAGGCAAGGAATGCGAGCTGCCGTTGTCTGAGCTAGACTCGTCGATATCTATATCACTGACGACGGAAGGGGGACTTTCTGGGGAATAGAACTGGGAATGGAATGGCGAGTGAGAACGGACCCAGTGCTCAGTACGTTCCCGGGAGTTTCTAAAGACCTGGACAGCCTCTGGTGAAGCTGTATACTCTGTCATGAGGGGGTCGTCACCACCAAAGTGTCATCAACCAGATAACCCTGCGCAGAGGAGAAGTTGGAATTAATGAACACCGAGGCGAAAGAAAGAAAAAGATGATCAAGTGCCGCTGGTTTTATATAATAAGGCTGCGAACCTGACTGAATCATCAGATCCCGTGCCAGTTACGAGAAGCGACGAGCACTAGCCAGTAGGGGCTGGGATCCCAGCGCTATCCCAGCTGGGTTGCGAGAGATTTGCTCGCCATGATTAGACTTCTGCAAGCGACTTATTTCCGATCCGTCCAGTAAGAAATTTGCGGATTATCGGGAAATTATTACGCTTTCATCGGGTTTGGCCATCAGGAAACGTGTTTACAGCGAGGCAGATCCCAGCCAAGACAATTGCCATGTACGAACTTCCCAAGTTCATCCACAGCTTTCTGAGAGTAGGACATCGAGCTAAGCTGGTGCCTGGCAAGGCATAAATTCTTAGCGATCCTGTGGATGTAGCACTGGAGGTGACATAATCCACTAGGTGCACCTTCTTTTCCGCAGCTGCACGGCTTCAGTTGACACACATCAGCCCCTTCTTTACTTCCCAAACTGTCCACCTGGGTCTGTGAGAGCAAAATTATATCCGCACAGGCTGTGGCATCTTATCAGGAGTTAGAATGATGATAGCCGCAAGCATCCAACAATGACTTCCCAATCTGATTGCATCATTAATCATTCAGAGCAGGATCCATACAGCAGAGCCCATTAGTATGTGCACATAGCTTTACAATGATTAGGAAATACAGACCCAAAGAGTACTTCTCTCTCACATGCTTCCACCCACGACCGTTCCGATATTTCCCAGCGCGGTAGAGGGTAAAGAGTTTTCACGCATGACTTGTATCGGTGCTGCGGAGGAGTAAGTCCGCTCGAAGGCAGAACCCACTGGAAGCACAGCTGGACAAAGTTTGTGGGAGGCGTAGTTTGAGCACAAGTCGCAGGAGTCGTCATGGATGAGGCAGGGATAACAGCAGGTGCAATAAACCGGCCCCCCGTCCGCCCTGTACCTGTATGGAAACAGGATTTTTTCCTCATGGACGGTCTGTGTACCAAGATTAGTCCCATAGCATTTGAAATAGTACACATCTCGACGATCGTCCCGATCAGCGGAGGAACTGCGCCAGCGTGGCCATACGCCTTTATATGATAGCGAAGTCGATATCACAAGTCCATGACAATCAGAAGAAGTTCATAATCATTGAAAGACAGGGGTTCATCAAATTACCTGTGCCCAAGAAAGCATGCTCCTCATTGACGAAGCTCCACAGTGGATTTTCCCGGTAACGCTCGTATGTAGCTTGATGAGTCTTCCCATTCGCTGACAACATTCACATCGATATCGATGGGTCATCGGTTGAAACTATAAAATGTAAAGGGAAGTACAGCCCTGCAGACTACAGCCACAGCCGGCGTTCATTTTTGGGTGAGCACACTTCTGTAAGAATAGGGACCGCACGTTATAGCAATCGACCCCCAAGAAGTTTTGGAATATGGCGCCACGTTGGTGATTTCTCACCAATGCAGTGAATTAACTAGCGTACGCGAAATGAAACGCGATGAGATGCGACGACGGTGCGGAAATATTGAGCAACGAGCACGTGTGGACAGAGGAAGTGACCTCGAAATTTGCCCCCAAGGCTCAGCATTCCTACGAAGGTTTGTGGATGTAGGACATGATCATGATGGTTTCCCTTGGATGAAGTCCCATGTCAGCACGGACTTGGCCGGGATGCGTGCGCAGCGTGAGTGACTCAACGGAGTCTCCTGGCCTCCGTGGTACCGAGCGAGGTAAAGATGGAGCTTGAATGCTATCGTTCCTTGTGAGATATCTCCAACAACTCGTAGACCCGTATTCTGTGAACGTACCAGAAGGAAATTACAGCCTTGCCTCGAACTTCTGATGGAAGAACGTGGAAGCACTTACATTTACAACTCCGCGAAGGTGCTGAGCATGAAGAGAGGCCAGCACCCACGTTCTGGTGAGTCACATCTCGACTCTATTGCCTATTATTATTTGCATGCCCACATCTAAATACCGTATTGTCATCGTCAAACATCCATTATTATTGTGACACTTCAGAGGACTTTCTGGAAACGACTGGTAGTTAATATTGATCAGAGATTCATTCCTTGCGGCTCAAATCCGATTGGGAAATCTGTCGTTTGACTTGGGTGTTTGGAGTAGTAGTCGCCGTGCATGTTCCGCAAAAAAAACTGCCGAGGTGTAAGGCTATAACCTGATGGGCTTCAGAGTCCTATGCTCAAGGGCGGTGTCCGCTGGGACTCAAGAACCCAAGTTGGGTCGTTAAATGTATCCTACGGCCCGACAATGATGCCCTGGCAAGGTCCCATGTGATCATGGATATCATTGGGAGGCGACATATGCACAGTATACGAGCCCACCTCAATTCGTCAAGCGGGTAGCAATTTCGCATAGTTACTCGTATTGAATATACGTGTTGTCATGACACTTCCTGAGGACTTGCTAAAGGATCAGGCGTGTCGAGCCTGCCTCAAGTTGGACACACGGCACGCCGTATCAGCAATAATACTTCACCCACATGAATTGCAAGACTCATCAAGAATAGGACCTCCGATTGGTAAGCATGGTGCCAGTATCATGTACGAGGAAAGACAGTTTCGCGCAGCTCATCCCCATCTGTACAGTGCAGTACTCCCGCATTTGGATGCATATCGCGAGTCGGGGGCCTCCAAAAAACGGCAGATCTCGTTGTTCCTGGAAAGTATTTGCGATAGATTCACCAACGTTCTCCTATTGATATTGGTCAACTCTGTCTTCTGTTCCATGCGCAGGGTCATCCTCGGAGAAGCTAGAGATTGAGGGTCTACACACGTTTGAGACTAATACGTCTGTTTCGTGTCCGAAACCTAGGAAATGTAATCAGTCAATCCCGCAATGGTCTTATGCATACGTTGATGGCTGTGATACTTGTGCAAGGATCAGGTTAAGATCAGGGAGTAGCAAGCCCTGGCCGTTTCCGGTACTGACAGTGACGGGATTACACACGCTTTTTGATATTAACGCTTCCTTCTCATTCACTTTTCTATCTCAGGGCAATGGTATAGCCAAGTAGGGATAAGGTACTTACAAGGTCTTCGAAGGGTATGCCGTAAGGTATACCAAACACAGGCTGCAGGCTGCCAAACCTTGATGCTAAGTTCTCTTTCTCATGCGCAGAGACTTGCCTAGTCTATCGTGCAGCGGGGAAACTCTTGCCGGTGAAGCTCGTTGCTCTGTCTTGAGTATTCTGACCAATATACTGCCTGCGCTAAGTGAAGAGCTCTGCAGTCAAACTCGGAAAGTCCTCGGGCATCTTGGACTCAGAGTGGGGAAAGAGGTTCTGACGGAGGTTCTGGTCAGCACATCGCGTCGCCATGGAATATGGTGAAACAAAATACGAAGGGGAAGGGCGTAATCCACAATAACTCCATCATGACGGTGACCTAGAACCCACAACAAATAGATAGAGGAAACAACATACGCGACACATAAAGCATGTCTATCACTTCTTCCGCTGTTGGAAAGCGGGGTCTAGATATCAATGAGCAAAAAGTCCATAATTCATGATTATGACATTACCTTGGAGATATGAGGGAGAGGAGGCAATCGGAAGTGATGAGAACACTGCCTCCAGCTCCAAACATCAATAAGAAGGTACCAATTAAGCTTTCTGTTGTCTAAAGAACCTACAAAATGCGTCAGAAAAGCCAGTCGGGGTACCCCTGCTTGGTATTAGCTTACCAGGCATCAACACACCCTTTGCTCAAGGTGTTCTCCATAGAAACCATCCCAGATGTTCGTTGAAGGACGGCGTATCTCAGCCATATTGGGAAGGCAGGGCCCATCACACTTGCGAGCAAATAATAGCTCATGCTATCAGTGCCATTGATTCCTGTCGTGTGGGTGACCAGCGAAGAATGCAGAATCGTTCATATGTTGGCCAGCCCAAGCTCACACATAGACCGAGAGCGGCAGGTACCGAGGTAAATTTTTCAGTTAATATCGCTCCGGAGTTTCATGATGCACGTACAATTTGAAATCTGCAAATAAGATTTGAATCTATAGAGTTCTATATACCAATAGTGCGCTCCGTCGCCTGCGCAGGTTCTGGGCCGAAATCCGAAACTGTCATTTGCATCTTCGACTTTTAGTGGTTAGGATCCGGAAGAAATATATACTGACTAATCGATTGAGCTATCAGCCTGCGGCATCGGAACGAATGACTATGAGACCCACCGTCGAGGTGGTCCCAAGCTCCGCAAAGAAGGCATCGGTGCTGTGCAGACGTCTTCAGCTGTTTAATAACAACCCTCATGACAATCTTCGTGCTCGCTTCAATTCTTGACATTCATGGATCGTCGATTGGATTCCTTACTTGTGTGCCCTCATCAAAATTGCACTGCCCAAGCACTGCATATCCTCCACACGACTTGAACTTGAACTCCGATCAAGTCGCGTGCCAATAGAACGTCGAGCATCTTGCCGGGTAGCTGAAAAGAATCCGGTGAGTAAGGTTCTTAAAGACGTGATTTGAATGTGGCAAGACGAACCTGAAATCAGGTGCGGTGGCGCGGGGCCTACCAGTATCGAATGCCTGTGTGCTGTCGCGTCTGCCAGTATTGGCACATAGGCAAAGATCATAGTTCTAGGTGAGTGCATTGCAGCCTGTCCCATCATCAACCGGTGCTGAAGATTGCCAAACACTTCAGCAGACAACAGTCGATTTACTGGTGCATTCGATTAAGTATACCTGGGCAGATGTCGTTTACACAAGCTTGTCAGTTGGTCTCAAGTCTCATGCACTGTGAGTCTGTGAGACTTGAAAGCAGCTGACGAGTATACTGATGCACGCCAACTCCATTTTAGGGGGCATCATCGATGAAGCGCATACCTGACCAAGGCATCTCCCACGATGAAAGATTGGTTGAAAACATCGGGACCTGATTGTCGACTCGCAGGAACGGTGTGCACCAGAGATGCCTGCCAGTGCGACCGTTGGGACCATCGCGGCCATGATCTAAGGCGACTGTCGAGTCGCTTTGCCGCATTCTTGAGTTGAAGACCTCATACGAGCTTCTACGATGAAACTGGAACAAAATATTGTCCCATAGGTTTGACTGTCAGCCATCTGGTAAAGCTCAATGGCAGACAAATAATGCCCTTGTGAGTCTGGCATATATTTCTGCGTCCAATCCGTGGAGCCTGTTGCATGTCGGAAGCCAATCACCCATCATTCGACCTTGCTGCTCACCTTGCCCAGCGCGTTACACAAGTTCTTCTTCTCGTGTGAAAGCCGCTCTTTGATCACTGATCTGCACCATGCAACAGTGAGGCGTGCACAGCTGGCAATATGTATGTGAGAGTCTTACTAATTCACATTTCATTCGAATCAGGATTCAGGAGGACAACTTTGAACGCGTTTAAAAGAGGTGTGACACAGTGAGCATATCGGCTCACCGCGACAAGAGGCAAAGTCCAGTGCTTCGAGTTTCCGGTTGATGAAGTGAACGCATGTCCACGAGCTTCGTATGAATGAGCTGTCACAAGAGGAGCTTAGAATAACATAAAGATAATTTCAAGTTGGACGAATGACGCCAAAGTCTCACGGAGATACCCGGGAAAATCTACTAATCAAATCGGATCAAGTCGGGTGCTTAGAGAACTGTTCCTCCTCCGCCGACCTGGCAATCACTCCATGAAAAAAAGTGCCCAATGCAAAAAATGATACATTATCTCAATCGAATAAGATGTGATAAAACAAAGCACAAAGAAGGAGATCCACAAATCAATGATAACATACGACCGATATGTACGAGACCACATAGAAGTACCACGACAACAAAAACAACATATATCACAAACAGGTAAAACATGAACATGAACATGAAAAACGCATCGTTTCTATAATCACTTTCTCTGTTGGAATACGGAGACTAAATTTTGTTGGGCGTAGTCCATGTTTGATTGTCGCATTGGGGTGTTCTGACCGGATGGCATGGGGGAGGGGAGCCAACCGGGGGTGATTAGTCCACTACCTCCAGCTCCGAACACGAAGCCGCCACTTAGGCCTTCCATAGTGTCTGAATAACCTGTTTTGAGATACATTAGAAAGGCTAGCCAGAAGTACGTTTCCTTGATGTATGCTTACCAGGCACCAACACACTGTCCCAGAATCCATTACTCAGGATATTCTCCATCGAAAGCATACCCATATGTTCGTCAGAAGATGGCATATCGGCCATAGTGGGAGGGAAAGTCGAAATATCCGCAACAGGACCCATCTCACTTGCGAACGAATAATCGCTCATGCCATTAGTGCCATTCATTCCCATCGCTGGGTTACCACCGAAGAGCGCAGAATTATGCATATTGTGGGCCATGTCGCCATGGCTCATGTTATCAGACTGCTCTCGAGACGACACCTCTTCGGGCTCTTGTGGTGAATCTGTGCGAGCAGTGATCAGAGCCCGTAGGAATGTGCTGTACAACGCTGGGGCATGATGAGAGTTCACGGCAACATCTGCGAGGACGTTCGCAACATCCTTGACGAGGTCGATAATGTTCTGCTCGTTCTCGATGAACCGCTGAAACTCCGGGCGGATAAGCTGGAAATCTATGTTAGTACCATGACGAATGACGGGCGATGATACTGAAGTACCTTGAGCAAACTGAGTACCGCGTAAGAGATGTATACGAAATGTGAATCTGGCGAATACTTCAGCATACCCAACGACGCAAGCTCGTCTCGTGCGACAATAGCCACTGCCGTGGCTGAAGTATAACACCGCGAGAAGAAGTGCCCGATGTCCACTGCCGAATGCTCCATAGCATTCTGCAGCCCGAAAGAGTTCACGACCAACATATAGTAGTGGAAATAAAACTTCATCGTGGTTTGGGATTGCGACAGCATGACTTCATCGGCTAAACAAATGGTAAGCACGATATAGGTGATTGCCTCAAATAAAGCTATCTTACAAGTTGGCAAAGGTCGAGCAGTCGTCCATTCATGTTGCCATGCAAGTATCTGAGTCTCGATAGTTTTAATGACAATCAGGTAATCGCAGTCAGTCTGTAAACCGGACGGGGTATTGGTGCCCGAATACAGGAAGTCTAGGCTCCTGGATACAATCCGCTGTAATTCCTGGTAGAGGATGAGATCAAACTATGCATTAAAGTTCACGATAAATGAGTACGCACGACGGATGCTGCTAAAGCAGTGTCACCTGGTTGTCCAACGGGGGACTTCAACCACTGCAGTGCATTGCGGATTACAAAGCTGGTGGATTCAACAATTAGACATGAAAAATATAAATAATG
Organism: Suillus fuscotomentosus; assembly: GCF_016647785.1. Classification (NCBI taxonomy): domain Eukaryota; kingdom Fungi; phylum Basidiomycota; class Agaricomycetes; order Boletales; family Suillaceae; genus Suillus; species Suillus fuscotomentosus. The sequence continues at coordinate 70,278 of NW_024539615.1, forward strand.
TCAACTTACTCCTCCTTGATAGAATGAGGCTTTCCCATTTGAGAACTCACACTTCTGTCGAGGGCAAAGCACAAGAGCCATGTTCGCTCACGGTTGTGGACCTCCTTGTCCCGAGCCCGACCTTCTGGTGTATCTTGCGCGCTCATCGTTGTCTTCCGATGTAGGTTCAGGTCTGTCGCCATCCTGAATGATAGACGTCACTAAGTGCAAACTGTTAGTTAAATGGAATACGAACCTAATGGCCATTCCCAGCAACAACCAAGTTTTGTCGTACTCGTAGCGCTCTACAGCACCGCATCCCCAAAGAGTGAGGAGGAGATATGCCTGTACGATTTCAAGGGATTTATAACCTTTGGCAGGTACGCTAAACGCGAGCTTCTGTGCAAGCTCTGCAAGTTGCTGGTGGAGCTCCGGTCGCTGGGTGTAAAATTTCGATGATATCGCACAAACTGCGAGAGATAAGTCGTTGCACATATGAGGAGTTGTAAACTTACTGGTTGTCAGTAAAAATGGCGAGCGGGAACAGACAAGCGAGGGAGTGTGAAACTCTCTATCAAAGAGCTCGCAGTGCACCTACAAAGGTTATTTAGATACGGCATGACGTGATCATACGTAGTACGAACGTTCAGATGATCAAAAAAGCTAGCAGGCGATCAGATCGGCACCACAATGTATGACACACAATACTCACATATCAAATAGCGCGACCACTTGCTCAGTGCTAACAAAGCTCAGCATCTCGGGCTGAATTTGTCGTTCAATATACAAGCGCCGCAGGGGGAGTATTGTCATCGGGCCTGCAACATTGCCAATTTGCCAAATAGACAACGTGCGAAAAGGGAGCTACGAACCTGGCCTAAAATAATTATCACTGGCCACGCCCACCTTGTGGTCAGGATCGGGGTCGGCTGGGCGCGCTGAGAACGAGGACGAGATGCCCTGGGCGCGTCGGTTTGCCAAGCTAGCCTCGGCAAGCAGCCCGAGGGGATTAAGCGAGTTATCGGGAAGGGAATGGAGCTTTGGGGAAGCAGATGCATTGGCGCTTGATGATGGTGGATAAGCAGACTGGGGAGGAGGCGATGGTGTGTCTAAAAGCGCCTTGGTTTGTGCAGCTTGACTTGTCGGGGAAGGTGACCTTGATACCATACCAGAGACCATACTCGGGTTACCGATGGACTTTAAAACAGTGTCCAGAGTTTTCTCCATCTTCTTTAGAGAGCGAGAGAGGAGCTCGTGTTTCCTTGGACTTTATTTTGAGTGTTGGTTATTTGTGCAAGGTATATGAAAGTGAAACATACTTGTTGGACCGTTTGCCTCGATTGGATTCCTCAAATATGCACTCATGGCTCCCAGCAGTGCAGCGTTTGCAAGGGGGGCCTTGCTCAGCGCCAACGCACTTCATTTTTAGACGCCGACAAACCGTGCACGCACTAAACAGCATTGTTACGGCCCATGCGATCTAAAGGAGATGGGTGAGCTCACCGTGAACCCCTGGTGGTCTTTGGCTTCGGTTCATCCTTATCAGCAGCAGGACTGTGCTCATCTAAGCTGTCCTCTGAGCGTGCTTTTTTCCTGCTGCTCTCGCCCATCGCACCGACGAGGGAAGAGGAAGGTCTCTTTCCGTTTGAATTGCCAGGTGAGTAAGACAGGTTGTCGTTTGGAGGTGTACCCATTGTGTCCGATCCTTGTGATGATGGTGAAGATAAGTTCTGAGGGACTGTAAGATGGTGGTTGAGGTGCTGCTGAGGCTGTTGATATGTGTAGTAGGGGGGATAAAGCGATAAAGCTGGGTCGATTTGGGGGGAACGAGCAGGAGGCATGTTGGATTGAGGGATAGCGTGATCCTGATGGTGCATGGATATGATGTAGTCAAACCTTGCGGAAGAGTCGAGGTAATACTGCGGATAGCAGGGAACGGGCGACAATGGCATAAGCATTATGTCTTGAAGGGGAGATAACATATGATGGGAACATACCTTGTAAGACTTTAAAACCTGAAACTGAAACTGACAACACTGAAGCACCTAGGAGACTGGACCGCGCAGGAAAATCGCTGTTATGCGCTCACACACACAAGCGGAATGGGACGGTTCCACACAAGGAACGAATAGTCAACCAAACTAGGGTACTAGATGAATTTGGAGTTGTTCAGTATCAAGTCACCAAAAAAAATCAAAGGAACTGTGACCCACGCAAAGAGGACAAGACCACCCACTCACAAACCTTCAAACTTTTCTGTCAAAAGCAAAATTAAAATCCCCAGGACAATTCACGAATAACACTGAATCCGATGAGAGACTCGGATTTCAGCGCTTCTGGTCTTCACCCCTCTGCGACCTCTTCGCCTCAACGCATCTTCGGAGTTTGAATAATTCAGGTAATGCGTCCGCGTGCTCGTTTCTTCTTTCTGCTTGGTGCCTGCTGTTATCCCAGGGTCACAAACGGCCCTCATAACCGCGAATAATCTCAAGGGCTTCGAATAGCTGTGTTGCACAGTGTCACGCATCGACAGTCTATACACAAATCGGACGTCCCCTCAGACCTTGGTCCGGTCTAGACCTCTATCTATGTACAAAGATAGACAACGCTCGGAAATTAAGTAGCTCCATGTCCGTATACCGTGTCCGTACCCACCGCTCCTTCCCAAATACCCTCCAGTTGGCGCTCCCCTGACGACAAAGCGTCTTATCGTGCAACCTACACGGGAGCAACATGCCACATAAGTATTTGTACATGGTCTCAATCTTTAGTCGCCATCGACATATTTTTATCATCCAGCTGTCATTTCTACATATATTTGGAGACAGGTGTCGTGAGTTGGACGCTGTACTAAGGCACGTGTACATTTGCCAATTCTTCACTGTCAATGGTTTGAACCATCAGTTACAGCACAGCCTACATGATGGAAGAACGGGTACAACAAATTGGTCAATGGTGGAGCTCGGACATGAACAAATGCCAGGCGCTTGTTCTACCCTGCTCTGCAGACAAGTCGATTGAATGTGCGTTTCCACGTTCTTTGTATTGCAATAAGCCTAGTCCCGCTATCAATCATTTTTCTCAACGGGATTTCGTCCCCACCTTTACTGGTCCAGACAGGGTTGCCTTGCTCGCTAACTTTTTTTTACCGTTGTCACCATGAACAACCAAGAGCAGTTCTTTTTTTGTCAGAGGTATGTTTTTCTCTCTGGTGATCGGTACTCCCCACCCCGCTTCCAGGGACCCTTTTTAGATATCATATCCACATGTGCTGACCGCGTGTCAATGATGGCTCGGAAAGGGAAGCCCAATGATCAGCTCCTATCACTCATTGGTGCTTGAACGCTTTGTTCCGCTCCGAGTCCAATCGACGTCGGTCCACGTAATCCTGGTCCTCGATATCACTCTCTTTGGAATTACATCTCAACCCTCGACAGTTCGCCGGTGTGGATGGGCTATATGACAATAACACATAATCATCCAACAATCCTTCGAGACCAGGCGGGAATGCTACGTCAACACTTGATCACATTGTTATATATCAACTATCATTCGTCGATCAATTCTCCCGTATGTCTACGAGTCACTCACCTAGATGACAATCCTTCTACACCATGTGCTCTCCAATTGATATCATGTGTTGTTCATCCGCCTATTTTTGCATCGGCAACGGCGTAACTACTCTAAGCAAGATATTCCGATCATATCGTGGGCGCCTGTGCTGTCATTGGTTCTGTCTACTCTTGCCAAACATGCTGGGACACCCTGTCGTTACTCATGTCACTAGGTACCGCATTCAATCCAGCTTGGAGATCTCCGAGAGAGTTAACTCTGCTCCAGCAAGCCGTCATTGGCTTTGGCGGGAGCAAATAGTATTCGCTCGTGAGAAGCATTTATTGGACAATGTTGCGAGCTTTCTAGATCCCACCGTTTGGCCTCGTTGAAACTCCTCAGATGTGTCGGGGGTAACTGGATTGATGTGTTCTGTGTCCCCATCTAACATCCAGCATGGTCACATCACAAGATGGCAGTCGATTTCATGTCCCCCGCTTTATTGCAGAGTTTTTATCTTCGTGGCGTGGTGATATTGATGAATAACTTTACAGGAAACCACTCTCTACGATCCTGTTCGTAATCAGCACTTGATACAGAACGACCATTTGGCATCGATATTCATCAGGAAACCTCCCTTAACTCAAGCACAGAGCCTATGACGATCCACCCAGAGTTCTCCGTCAAAATGTTCGTTGCGAAGGGCAAACGCCACGAGATGAAGGACTAAGAAAAGAATAGACCCGTCTGTCTTTCGTGGTTTGAGGGTGATTACACCGACTGTTATCCAGATGCTATACATACTGCGCCTGGTCAAATTTAACTTGATAGTTCCACTGCGGCCCCCTCGTCCTGCAGGCACACTTATAGGCCTGCCGTGATGCCGTTCTTCATTGTGTGTTTTGGGATTCAATTTTGGTGTCCCAGGCCACAATGAACCTGAATATTGAATCAATTGAGCAGGTCATCCCCCCCTTGCCCCATAATCGAGGCGTCCTGCTATTTGAGGCTATAAAGGTAAAACTTTCACTCCGGCTGCCGAAAAAGGTTGCGTGTCCCATGTCTGGCTCTGGGACACTGCTCCTGACAGAAAAGAAATGCGTGTCCCAGAGTGAGGTGAGGTGAGGATTCTTGCCTGGGACACGCCTGTTTCGTCATGGAGCCAGCAAGAACGAAATGTCGTGATCTTGTAGTCCATTGTGCCGTCAAGCTCAGAAACTCGAATGATGAGGCTAAGAAATTATCCCTCGCACGACACAGTATATGAATTACACGTTCTTACAACGAACCCAGAATTTTCTGCCACGAAAGGTAGAATAAAGGGAACGTGTCTGGCTTGCATAAGTACATGTATGGATAGTGATCGTGATCACACAGATGACTCGGGACATATGACAGCAGCATCAGTTCGAAGGCTTCTACTATCGGTTCCTACTTATTCGGACGAAAACGACAGCATCCCGAAGGCTTCTGGTTCCACTGCTCCACCGCATCGGCTCGCCACTTCTTTGGGCAATATCAAAAACTTTTATCTGGATGACTGCTTCGTCGTAGGTACTTCAAGCATGTGGGAGTCGAGTTAAACTCCTAGAGGCTTGGAAGGTGTTCCTTAGCGTCTGATCTCCTAGAATTTATCAATCTCTGTCTGGAATACTGTTGTAGGTCGTCGCAAACACCGTCTAAGTCTGTATGGGTTACTACATGCACTCCGACAGACGTAGAAGGTGTTCCTTGGCATCTAATGTCCGCGTCTAACGGTATGCATGATAGAATACACATCAATGTTCGGGACCGGCGTTAACCAACAATTGATGCGGCACTAGGTGTCCGAAATCCGCAGGAAAGATGGGGGGCCAATTAACGGAAATCCGTTTTCATGAAGACCATGGGCAATTCCGAGGCCAAAAAATGATCCGCGGTCCACAGAGTGTTGGTTATCCCAGTGACGGTAGAAACCGAACATTACCGCATCAAATAGTCTCGGGAAAAAACCTCCAAGACAGGCGCAACGATAGCTGAGACAAGGTGCACGGTGAGTTTTGATGTTTACAAGACCCGTTATTGACAAGATATTGAGAGTGATGCAGATGATATTTTTGCAATCAAGCAACGCTCGTCAAAGTGTGATCAAAACAAGCGAACTTGAATGTGCTTGGGATTTTAGAATTGACTGTAGTAGGTATGTTATGCGGGGTGACGTGATGTGGCGGACGCGGAAACGAATAGAAGTCAGATTTGTTGACTTCTCATTTGTTCGGAGGTTGGCCTGTAAGTCGTTTACACGGCCTTGGCAAATTATAGGGCGACGGGACCCGTCATGTCTGGGTGTAACACATGGATGTTGACATTGACTAGAGATCCGCGAGCGTGTAACGTGTATGACCATGCAGAGTTAAAATGAATGCAATGTTTAGTGGCGGCCATGGTAATCACCTTCAAGAGGGTCGCCACGTTCATTTGAGTATTTGGAACCAATGGGAATGAATGTGTGCACGAGGTGAGATGCCGCAACGTCCTGCTCAGAGTTCGAATGACATGTCACCAATCTGGAGGAACAAAAGCCAAAGATTTAAGAAAATGCTTATGGAATCACCGCTGGAGGTATGGACATGGATTGTGACTGAGTCTGCGCTTTGGAGCGTTTTGGTTGTCCTGAGCTAGATCCATTCGGTAGGAAGGTAACAATCGCAGCGAAGTAGTAATCAGGTCACAATAGTAATCAGACAATCATCGAGCGACTCTCGACCCGGAGGCCTGTCACGGTGCAAGGTACAAAATAAACAAATCTTGACTGGCGTGTGCCAATCGAAAGAACCAAAGAACTGGAAAGTAACAAGGTAACAGCGTCACCGGGGACTTTGGACGGCTTGACCTGTCTTGATATAAGAACTGGACAGTGCTTTTACTAGCAGACCACTGCCGACTTTGGTTTTAGGTACACGGCAGAAGATGCCGACATGGCTAAAATGAAACTCCGCTCGAATATGTCCAGGCTTAGTCGTGTGGGGGAGGGTGGCTCGGCGACAGCGAGAAACGTTTAAGGATAATAACTTCTATCTTGTCATCGTCATGACCCACCAGCAACGCCCGTCGCTGGCCCTTGCACCGTCGGTCAATACTACGACGTATGTTATACTCATTATTCTAGCTTATCCGAGCTGTCGTTGACGCATATACTTGTTGACCAGGGTAGTCACGACCACGACGACCACGACCACTTACGCGCCGATACAACTACCACCCCTACCACCTCCGGCTGAGCCAAAGGACCCTAGAGAATATCCTTTGCTTCATGCTAAGTTTCCTTCATCCATCAAGAGATTCCCCCTTGTGTTTCCTAATGGCTCTCGTGCGACATTCCGCGACGGGACAGACGGCGAAGGAGATCTGGACGAGGAGGAGCCAATTCCGAGTGGAAAGGGCTGGACAATGGTAAGACCCGACTCAACCGGCAGTTCAAGCAAGGTTGTTGGGCTGGTGGAGGCGGTTGAGCGCTATGGCAGAAAAAGGTCACACGGCACTGACAATATGATGGAGGGCGTAGAGCCTACGACTGAGCGCGAAACACATACGCCTCCTCGAAAGAAGGCAAGGGCGACACATCTTCCGCCGATCACTACTTTGAATGCAGCCGCACCTCCATCACCATTACCATCTCCTCATGGGTCACCACCACCACAGCCTATATGGCCTTCTGCACCTCCTAGTGGCGCCTCTTCCCCACAACCTCAAGCACCACTACAACCAGATCTTGCCCTAACGACCCTTCTTACCCTTCCGTCTCTTTTATCACATTTTACAAGTCTTCCGCAACCGTTACAATCTCATTTCCTCCTTACTTTATTACGGCATTCTCCCTTACCCGTTCTGCGGACGTTGCATTCTATTTTAACTCCGACTCTCGCGCGTGATTTTTTAACATTACTTCCCCCAGAACTTGCATCCCATGTTCTGAGTTTCCTTCCTTATTCTACTGTAGTTCGTGCCTCCAGAGTATCCAAAGCTTGGCGCGTCATTATCGACTCTGATCCTGTACTTTGGTCAGATCTACTCAAAAGTACCAAGATCTGGTTTGGAGGGGTTACAGAGCGAGCTTTTGCGCATTCAATCTTTGCTAGACGTCGCCTCAATATTCCCCCTACTCCCAAAACCCTTCCCCTCTCTCATCCATATAAGATGCTCTTCAAATCCCGACAACTCACTCGAACTCGATGGGTGGACAACGAGAACCCGAAACATCGATCCTTCCCCGCACACGGCTCCTCTGTCGTCACTTGTCTTCTTCTCTCACACGGACGCATAATATCGGCGTCCGATGATCACTCAATTCATGTGTATTCTCCTTTGACAGGTGAACTCCTGCAAATGTTGGATGGCCATGAAGGTGGCGTATGGGCGCTTGCCGCCTGCAAAGATACGCTCGTCAGCGGGTCGACTGATCGCACAGTCCGAATTTGGAATCTTGCAACTGGTCGATGTACGCATATATTTGGCGGCCATACAAGCACTGTCCGATGTCTGGCTATCGTCAAGCCAGAGTGGATCGAAATCGAAGGCGATAGCGGTGTCATTACGAGGGAAAAGTGGCCAAAGCGGTCAGTGATCGTGACTGGCAGCCGTGACCACTCCCTTCGTGTGTGGACTTTACCTCGCCCCGGTGATCCTGAGTACAGATGCTATGGTGCAGATGACTCCGAGGCTGACCCAGCTGATGTAAGATTGTATAAGGCGTTTCGCATTTTGTTCTCATATCTTTGATCTGCAGGAGGATGCAGATGATAATCCGTATCATAAGATGCATCTAGAAGGTCATGACCATGCAGTTCGTGCTCTCGCCGCCCGTGGCCGCACCCTTGTATCTGGCAGCTATGACTGTACTGTAAGAATATGGGACATCATCACTGGCGAATGTAAATGGGTGCTTGTGGGCCACACACAGAAAGGTTCGTATCCCTGTATACCTCGAAACCCTGTCATTAAAGCCCCGTCCCTAGTGTATAGCGTTGTACTTGATATCCATCGTCAGATCGCCTGTTCGGGGTCTATGGATGGCACTGTTCGTGTGTGGAATTTACGAACAGGGCAGTGTCAACATACATTGACTGGGCACACATCGCTCGTCGGCCTACTCGGCCTCTCCCCTTCCCACCTCGTTTCCGCCGCCGCCGACTCCACTTTGCGCATATGGGATCCTGAATCTGGAGAACTACGCCACACCCTTGCTGCCCATACAGGTGCTATCACGTGCTTCCAACATGACGAGTTCAAGGTGCTCAGCGGGTCAGATGGTACGCTCAAGATGTGGAACGTACGCGATGGTACCGTTGTCCGTGATCTCCTGACAGGCATCCAGGGTGTTTGGCAGGTAGTCTTCGAGGGTCGCTGGTGTGTCGCTGCCAGCAATCGAAATCCTGCTACAGTGCTTGATGTGTGGGACTTTGGCACTGATGAGGATGAATGGATTGGAGAGCCTCCAAGTGGTTTCTATGATGACGACACTGAGGAGGAAGACGAGGGGGAAGAAATAGAACAAGCGGATGTAGACGCCATGGACCAAGACCTCGAAGTGGAAGTTTCTGAAGAGTCTACAGAGCCCGAGGAACCTCAGGAGTGTGCGCGTGACAGCAGCCAGCCGCTAGCTGCCGAAGTCGAGGATGTGCCAATGGAGCGAGTGGAAGGCATCAGGGCATCAAAGTGGGCGCCTCCTTCCAAACCCTCCGGCCATCAACGCAATCGCCCAGTTCTTGGCGAACCTTCTAGCAGAGCGATTTCGCACCCAGTGGACGGTATCCCTTCACGCTTACCACCCATCAATGAGACGCCCACGCGTCCCAGAATACGCCAGAAGCAAAGGCGTTAATTGTATGTAATGCATCCTAAAACAAAGTCGCTCATTCTTTTTTTATTTTATCTGGTTGTTTCCATTATGGCTGGCGGTACATATTTGTGGCATCTTGACATCCGTATGGATGGGGACTTGGATCATTGTCATTTGCAGTATTCAAACATTTGTATCAGTCGCAATGGAATTGAAATTCATCCTGTGTTGTATGTATTCGGGACTCTTGCTAAATGTTGAAATTCCGTGAATTAATCTAAGCTGCAGTTGCAGGAAATTGACGGTCCTTTGAATCTTGCTCGAATCAATTGAACGACATTTCGTAATTCTGAGCGTGGGATTTCTTTCTAATGAGGCTGAGGTACCGTGGCAAGCTGTAAAGAACCTTTTACCGCAAACCACCATGGACAGCTTCGACAACTTTCAATATACAGATTCAGCTTCATCGTATGGCGGCGCTATCAGCGTTGTAGATGATAATTCCTCTGTATATACTGCAACTACGAACACCGGAACGCCAGTCGACCTAGAAAGTCTCTCTATCGTAGACGATCGCTCCCAAACATCCTCATACAACAATGGACACGAAGGGCACCACCATCACACACCGAGAACTGGTGTAGATGAAGATTTCTATGCTGTTCTTGATGACCTCAAAGACGAGGGTACTATGGATCTCCCTCCTCATGCCTGCAGGTAAGTTTCATACGTATCATTCGTGGGACTCAATCCGTATCGGTTCCGCTCAGCTATTGTGGGATCCACTCGCCGGCCTCCGTCGTGAAGTGCCTTGTGTGCTCTAAATGGTTCTGCAACTCGCGCGGCAACACTTCCGCCTCACATATCGTGAACCATCTAGTGCGTGCAAAGCATAAGGAGGTTATTTTACATGCCGAGAGTCCGCTCGGGGAAACTACCCCGGAATGCTATAATTGTGGTAGCAAGAACGTCTTCATGCTGGGATTTATCCCCGCAAAGAGCGATACTGTTGTTATTCTTTTGTGTCGGTAAGCCTGCCAGGTTAGCACTGAGACTCATATTCATGGCATATGTATAGCCAGCCCTGTGCGACGGTCAGCAAGGATATGTCTTGGAACGCTTCCCTATGGGCACCGTTGATCGATGACAGGTCTTTCCTTTCGTGGCTCGTGAAGCCTCCCACCGAAACCGAACAACTCCGATCTCGCCAGATATCATTCAACCAGATTAACCGCTTGGAAGATCTCTGGCGTGAAAATGCCAACGCCACGCTGGAGGACCTCGAGAAGCCTGGTGTCGATGATGAACCGCAGCCTATCCTTCTCCACTACGAGGACGCATATCAGTACCAGAATATTTTCGGACCCCTTGTCAAGATCGAGGCTGATTATGATAAACGCCTGAAGGAGAGTCAGACTCAGACTGATATAACTGTCCGATGGGATGTTGGTTTGAACCAGAAGAGAGTTGCGTGGTTTTGCTTGCCCAAGCTTGAGAGCGGTGAAGTTAGACTTGCTGTGGGTGATGAATTACGGTTGAGGTACCAGGGCGAACTGCACAAAGCTTGGGACGGGGTAGGACATGTCATCAAGATTCCGAACAGTAAGCTTTATGTCACGAGACGAAGTGTTGCGCTCATGCTCATTTTCTAGACATTTCCGACGAAATCGGGCTTGAATTACGACGGACCGAAGGTGTACCTACCGATTGCACGCATAATTTTGCGGCAGATTTTGTATGGAAATCCACCAGCTTTGATAGGATGCAGTTGGCAATGAAGACGTTTGCAGTCGATGAGAAGAGTGTTAATGGCTACATTGTACGTTCGTCCCTCTATCCTATTGAAGTTGCTGAGTCCCTCGCCAGTATCACAAGCTTCTCGGACATGATCTTGCTCCCCAGGTTCTCCGCACGCAGATGCCTAAGCGATTCTCTGCGCCAGGTCTTCCCGAGCTTAACCACTCTCAAATGTATGCAGTCAAGAGTGTTTTGCAGAAGCCCATTAGTCTGATCCAGGGCCCTCCTGGTACTGGAAAGACCGTAACTTCTGCTTCCATCGTCTATCATCTTGCCAAGATGAATCCTGGTCAGGTTCTCGTCTGCGCGCCGTCGAACGTGGCTGTCGACCAGCTCACTGAAAAGATTCACGCCACTGGTTTGAAGGTCGTGCGTCTGACCGCCAAATCTCGCGAAGCTCTAGACTCTAGCGTCGCCTTCTTGACGCTGCACCAACAAGTGGCAAATAATACAACTCATGTGGAGTTGCAGAAGTTGATCATGCTGAAGAACGAACAAGGAGAATTGAGCTCCAATGATGAGAGGAAGTACAAGACATTGATCAGGCAGTGTGAGAAGGAGATTTTGGGTGCTGCGGATGTTATCTGCTGCACGTGCGTGGGTGCTGGTGACCCTCGCCTCAACAAACTCAAGTTCAGGACGGTGTTGATCGACGAAGCTACGCAAGCTGCTGAGCCAGGTGCGGAGCTTATATCCTTTGATGAATCAGTAATTGGCTAACCTTAAACCAGAATGTATGATCCCTCTGGTGCTTGGATGCAAGCAGGTTGTCCTCGTCGGTGATCATCAGCAGCTGGGTCCGGTTATCATGAACAAGAAAGCGGCGCGTGCTGGTCTGACACAATCGCTCTTCGAACGTCTGGTTGTACTCGGCAATAGACCCATTCGTCTGCAAGTGCAGTACCGCATGCACCCTTGTTTGTCCGAGTTCCCCTCGAACATGTTCTATGAAGGCACGCTACAGAACGGTGTCACTGCTCCAGAGCGTCTTCGCAAGAATGTTGATTTCCCTTGGCCCGCCCCGGACACTCCGATGTTCTTTTACCAGAACCTTGGTCAGGAGGAAATATCCTCCAGCGGAACTTCGTTCCTCAATAGGTACTTCTCATGTCCTCATATCCCAGTTGCTGTCGCTTATCACTGATCTCAGAACGGAAGCATCCAACGTTGAGAAGATCGTGACCAAGTTCTTCAAGTCGGGTGTTGTACCTAACCAAATCGGCGTTGTCACACCCTACGAGGGCCAACGTTCCTACATTGTCAACTATATGCAGTTCAACGGGTCTCTCAAGAAAGAGCTATATAAGGATATCGAGGTGGCCAGTGTCGATGCCTTCCAAGGACGAGAGAAGGATTATATCATTTTGAGCTGTGTTAGAAGCAATGAACACCAGGGCATCGGTTTCTTAAATGACCCTCGTCGCTTGAACGTGGCTTTGACTCGTGCAAAGTATGGAGTCGTCATCCTTGGAAACCCGAAGGTCCTCAGCAAGGTAAGTCGCCTTGGTGGTCGATCCTGCAGTCCGTTGATTGAACCTTGCAGCACCCACTGTGGCACTACCTTCTTACGCACTACAAGGAACGTAACACCCTTGTCGAGGGCCCGCTGAATAACTTACAGGCGAGCATGATCCAATTCAGCAAACCTCGCCGCTCCCTCGTCAAGTCCATGGACCAGTTTCGTCGCCACGAGACAAATGCACGGGACTACATCCCCAGCACTGGAGGTGCAGGCAGATCTGGAACACCAAGTCGCTTCGATACTAGTTTCTACCGTACTCATGATGCTCTCGGATACATCCCGTCTGACGTGCAGTCTCTACGCTCCCAAGCCACTTATTCTTCTGGACTCCCCATGTTTGCAGCGGCTGGTGGATTTGGTCCTGGCATACCCCGTGGCTCCGGGGGTGTTGGGAAGCGCAGCGCGTACGGTAGCTACGCCAGCTCCATCATTTCTCAGGATGCTGGACCGCCAAGCACCGCAAGCATTGGTGGTTCTGCCATGGCATTCTCGCAGTCAGACCGTTTACAGAGGCGTGGCTCCTTCTCCTCTGCTGCTGGTGCTTCTGATATGGCCAGCATCAGCGGGTATGATTACAAGAGCCAGGACGGCACGACAGACCTCGACGACGTGAAGAGCCAGTATGCGGGGACGCAATCGGGCGTAACTGTGTTCTAGATGGCGCGAGTTATTCTACTGCCGCGGATCCTATGCGCGCGCACTATGACTGCGCGAGCTGGTATGTGTAGGACTGGTTCGTGGCTGGTGATGCCGCAGCTAGCTAGGCCAGCTCCCTTGCACTTCTTGTCGCATCTTGGCAGCCTGTCGGTATCTTCAGGTTATCCCTTTTCTTCAGAGCGAGCTGGCGGTTGTCATGCGACAGTCTCGTCGCGTGCACGAATGTTACGGTACATCCGTATACTTGCATAGTGGTCCGCGTGCTGCTCTCCGCGTATGCGGTGTTTGACTTTTTAAGTACTTTATGCTTATGCTGACATCAGGATATGCAATGCACTATGTTTCTTGTATGCGACAGTCGATAGATGCCTTGTCAATACAGTACACATCCCAATAATGCATAAATAAATAAAATACAAACAAATCACTAGAAAATCATTCTTGGGCGCAAAAAATTATACATTAACAGCAATATATGGACCAAGCTCATTTCTATGAATGGACGACTTTGTGCATCTCGAAAAGATTGGATCCTGATTTGTTATAATTTTTTATTCATTATGCATTATTGGGATGTGTACTGTACATTAAGTTGACCATGCAAGTATGGGATGAAGCATATCATTGTTTGCTCTGTTAGCGCAAGCAATCCAGAAGATTAGGTATGACCGGTGAATAAGTGGTATCTATTCAACTAAACGAGACAATGCTGCGTACAATGGTAGTCCTCTACAGGGAACGTCATCGAACTGCGTAAGTATCTTCCAACGAATCCAGTAAGATCTACTCCAACGAGAATGCTCAGAAGGGAGAAGAAACCTAGTGGGAACCTGAAGCGGGTCGTGATAAACATGGGAGGCACCTTGCGAGAACCGCAAAGCAGCTGCTGTGTGGGGCGTGTGCGACGTCTAGTGAGGAAGAGGGTCTGGTACTTCCAGTTTGCGACGTTGCTGGTGTAGCTTCATTGACCACATTGGATGTCTCCGCTGGTAGCGTGCTGCTGCTTGAGGCACCAGCATGAGCTTGCCAGTTCCGAGGAGGACGTTGTAACCGCAACAACTTGTCCCTTTTTCCACTGTGGGCATTAGCGGTGCGCTGCGAGACAATATCAACGTCACTAGATAAATGTCGAAAAGTCAGGAAAGCTTACATATTTACCTCGTGTTGCAGAGACATCCACAAGGGGAACCCCGAGTATACGAGGAGTATGGCCCTGGGACGTGGAGGAGCGAGAAAATATACGATCTACCACGTTTTTGATTTTGGAGCCTTTGGCGTTGCGTGTAGTGCCGGCGCGATTGTTGCGTTCAGTTGAATCAAACTGTCAAAGGATAGTGAGATGCGCATCAGATCTACTGTATCATATGGACTTACATCATCGAAGAATCTACTAGTCGGTATTGGAGCGCGTTTTGGGCGAGGGCGTGGGTCTGGGATGGTTTTCTGCAGGACTGAAATTAGGGATTGTACAAAACAACGAGTGTGAAAGCGGCGTACATTGAGAATTTTATGAGTGGACTATATGACAGGTCACCGGGCGTGAAGTATGATACAACGAGATGATTTGCTCACCTGTTGGAGCTCCTTCTCTGACTCGCTCAGAGGAATTGTCCATGTGCGAGCGTAGGAATATCGAGGGAGCAACAATCACTTACATGCGCTATGGTGAGCGGTCGTTAGGTTGCATCTTCTGTAGGATACTGACTATCCCTGAACCCTGATGTCAGCTTTGCTGTAGACACGTGGTATCATGCATACGGATCATCTTCAGCGCTTCTTCCAGGAGTTTTCCTTAGTAGGCGCCATGGCCGCTTTCACCGTGTTTCAACTGTCATAACTGATATAATTTCCTGGCCACGCCTGAGTCAGTCGACCCGAGATCTCTTCTTACATTTATCTTGTGCTGATAAGTGATAACATGAACGTAACGAATTAATCGTTTGATACTAGTTGGCTGTGGCAATGGTACCTCCAGGTCAAGCCGAGGGAGAATGAGATGTTCGTTCCTGCCAGCATAATTGGGTCTTGAAAGTGGCAGTTTTGCACCATTGCATAGTTTCTCACTGCAAGCCAATTGATTCCTTACAAGTTTGGCCGCCATGTGGACACAGAGCGAGAGATGCTGAACTGGCCCATATACGCGCGAGGCTAAGCATACAAACTGCTATCGATATAGCGCGGGTGTCGAACTATTCGAGGACTGTTGCAGCGTCCCCAGATAAGCGGTGGATTATGAGTGGAGCGTCCGACGGAAGTATCCCTTATAATCACCACTGAACAGAGAACGCCAGCTGCAGACTGAGGAGTGTGAAACGAGCTTCTGTGCATCATTGTGCTCTTACTGACGAGTCTGTAGTGGTGAATGAATTTTGTCCTTCTAATATTGTGACTCGTGAGCATCACTGCACCAGTACTTACAGAATGATTCTCGCCGATAATATCTATGTCCTGATCACCGTTGGCAACAGCATCATACAAGACATGCAACTGTATCAGATTGCTGTGACTCCGGCTAATGATGTTAAGCCAACATGGAAAACGTTGAGATACGAACAGTAATTATTGGACATACCAATTTGGCTTTCCTTCATTAAGCCAGGGTGGTTGTGTAGTGCTCTCTAGTGGATTCGTTAAGATCTAGGTCGTGCTTTAGTCGAGATTGCGGGGATGTCGACGGCACCGACCAGGTCACCAAAACCGCGGTCTTTTTATAGCCCGAGGTGGTGTAGGCGTGCCAGATCAGAGTCTTGGCTGCCGTTTTCGCATTCTGTCCAGAGTTCCCGAAAGGATGATGAAGAGAAAATACCATTCTGAACATCTATGAATGTTGTGTATCATAGTACAATTGCAGTCGTTTATCGGGAGTGACATTGGTTTGCATAAGAAAATGAATGCGACAGTGGTATCTATGCCAATGAAAAGGTTCGGATAGGAGAGGCCGCTTAGCGGATGTGGGGAGTAGTATGACTTATTCGTCGAGTACGTGAAAGACGCGGGAAGCACCTTGTGAAAGCTGCAAAGCAGCCGATGTCTGAAACATGTTCAACATCCAACAGGGAAGGGGGATTGTTAGCTGCACTGGTATTTCCGGTCTGCAACGTTGCTGGCGTAGTTTCATCAGCCACATTGGATGTCACCGCCAGCGGCGTGCTGCTGCTTGAGGCACCGGCATAGGATTGCTTGCGAGGAGGACGTTGTAGCTGCAACAACTTATCCCTTTTTCCACTGTGGGCATTAGCGGTGCGCTGCGGGGAAGTGTCATCATCATGGGATGCGTCAAACAGAGGAAGACGTACATATTTGCCTCGTGTCGCGAAGACGTCTACAAGGGGGATACTGCGTGAGCGAGGAGTATGGTCCTGGGGAGGGGAAATGCGGGAAAAGAGACGGTTCATGATGTTCTTGATCCCGGACCCCTCAGCATGACGCGTGGCGGTAGCAGCAGGATTGTTACGTCCAGGTGGAGGATGTGGATCAAACTGTCAAAGGATGGTGAGACGTGCATCGAATATACTGTATGAACTTACATCATCAAAAAACCTACTAGTAGGTATTGGAGCACGTCTTGACTGTTGGCGTGGGATGGTTTTCTGCAGGACTGAAGTTAGGGATCGTACAAAACAACAAGCGTGAAAGCATACCTCGAGAATTTTTTCAGTGAACTGTATGACAGGAGAGTCAGCATGAGGCATGGCACGAAGAAAAATTTTCACTTGTTGAAGCTCCCTCTCCGACTCCACCAGAGGAACTGTCCATGTGCGAACATAGCTGTCTTTACAGCCAGTCGCGATGAGTTTGCTGTCCTCGGAAAATGCCACACACCAAACTAAATCAGGGTGCTCGAGTGGCTCGTCAATGGGTTCGAAAGTGGTCAGGTCAAAGAACCGCGTCGTCTTGTCGTATGATGTGGTGGCAAATTTGGTGCCATTGGGAGCAATGGCTAGTGATAAAAAGAATTCGGTGTGCGCGTCGAACTGTTTGATGATATCTCCGGTGGTAGCATCTGATATTCGGATGTCATTCTGGTCAACACTGACGAGACGGAGACCATCTGGAGTCACGGTGAATGCGACTCTGAATGCCCGCTGTTCTATCTTCAGCAACTCTTTTCCACTTGCTGAATTCCATATGATGATGTGCTCATTTGTGCCTGCTGCTAGTTTTGTTCCATCCGGGGAGTATGACACCGACAATGCCAGATCGCCCACTTTGAGCGGTCCGAGGACTATTTTTCCCGTCTGCCTGTTCCACACGCACATCATTCCGTCCAGTGATGCACTTGCAAATGTCTTGTTGTCCGGTGCAAATACGATGTCACGAACCACATCCTCATGGCCCTTAAACGAGACGGGCACTCTTTTGAGCTCTCTCTTGTTTGTCGCAACTTCCCAGACCAGAATGCTTCCATTCCATCCTCCACTCGCTATCCAATGTCCATCAGGGGACGCTGCGATCCTCCAGACTTCAGCATCGTGACCCCACAATGGCTCTCCCACTTGTTTCCCCGTGTCTAGATCCCACACCCGAAGGCTCTTGTCGTCAGAGCCAGTGACAAGGAGACGAGTCCCTGCGATAAAAGCTATGCCGCGCACATCCCCTTCATGACCCTTGAGCGTCATTTCGACATGAGGTAGCTCCTTTCGAGTTATTCCTTTGGACGATGTTTCGTTCGTGGTGGCCACCATGCTTGTTCGGTGTCTCGGTCAGTGGGAGTGTTGAGTGGGGGAACAGACTCTTATGTGCGCTTGGTGAGTAATACACAGGATACTACCGTTGAATCCCCATGTCGGCCTTGCCGTAGACTGTTAGCGTATAGACTTGCTTCTTGGTACTATAGTGATTCAAGTGCTTCTTTCAGAAAGTTTCCCGGGCCGTCACGGTAGTAGGCGCCACGACTGCGCTTCGACATGTCGTGGCTGATACAATTTATCGGCCGGCCTATCGATAGTCGAACCAAGATATCTTCTCACATCGTTCTTCTAATGTTAGGTTACCATATGGATGCAATGAATCAATGGGTTCATATTATTTGGCTGTGGTACCATCACATCCACAGGCAGACCAACTTCAAGTTTATGTTCCCACGGACAGTTGGAAAGCTTCGAATTCTGCCATTTGGAGGTTCAGCAAGGTCTTTTATATGCTTTAGGTTGGATAGGCTGTTTTCAATGCCTCCTTGGTTTACGAAATAACAGTGACCATTCTCCTTGGATCTCTGTCTGAGATAGACAGCCGCCGCCGTCGCGGGACTTGCTAATCAAGGGTGCAACAGTTATAACGTTATTTGACAGTCCTGTATTGAAGCACGAAGTTCTGGAAAGGTAGACGTGGCACATGACTGTCATCTAACATTCTAAGTGAAACGTTGCCTGCGCAATATTCATGTGACCCCCATGTACGTGCTCCACATGAGCTCCACACCGCTCACCATCCATCTGCGCAACAGTATATAAATGCGGTCGCACAGTACATGTAACTGTTGGTCAGAAACGTATTGGCTTCCTGACATCATAAACGTTATCCAAAAGGTGTCAACTGATAGGTACGTATATACAATCAAATACTCATTCATCCTTTTAACTGGGGTATCTTCCGTCGATGATGTTGTCGGGATTGGGCATAGTATAATTGGCGAAGCAATCATGCGCGTAGTTGATTTCCCCAATTCGTTCGTGCATTCCGCTGATAAAGCTGGCCAGCGTGCAGAGACCATTCGAATCTTCCGTGCAACCATGAATGCCCGTCAGTGGCATCACCCCATCGTTCAGAAGGAACCGGATATGAGTTGGTTCCTCTGCGGCTGGGCAACTGAGCACCTGCGCTACAAGCTGGCTGGCAAAAGGTGCGATCTGGCTAGAAACGTAAGACTGATGTGACTCGTCAGAAATAGAGACAAGCAGTATCTGTGAGACTGCATACACGGTGAGGGGGTATATGGTCGGTTGGCAGAGGACCAGTCGCAGCTAGACTAGTAAAGTTCAGAGCAGTGACGACTGAACCCTTTCGTCAGTAGTCTTGTATTAGAAAGGAAGGAAGTGGGAACATACTGCTGGAGATGACCACGTCGTGGGTAGCGTCCACATATATAGGTTGATTAAGAGGGAATGTGATGTTGCTCGAATCAAGAGTGCTGTTGGTGCTGCTGTTCCAGACATTGATGGGAATGTGAGTGAGTCGCGACACTAGCTCCTGGACATAGCCAAGGCCCTGCGCTGCTGCTGTTGGATTACCTGGTCCAAAACCGTACCAGAAATCTTTGTGCACAATGAAGTCATTAGTCGCTCAGGCTGCAAGTTTACCACTCAATGTGCTCACCAAGATCTGCAAATAGAGATCCCCGCTGAGCTCAGCAAGGATAATTTGAGGGAACATACCGATGTAGTACTCGAATCCTTCCCATTCTTCCTCAGTGAAAAGGTCGCAAAACTTGGAATATCCGAGGGCCACAGTCTGCAGGATGTCACAAATCCATGTAAACCGTGTAAAAGGATGGGATTACCTCATAGGCGCACAGTTCTTGCATGTCAAGCAACAGTGAGATTGTCAGATTCAATCCTTGGATCATTGGTTGCAAGCGCCCTTGAGCATCTTCGAGATAGATATCCGCCCATTTACCGGCCTCAGTACCACCGAAGTTACCGATATCCTCCGAATTGGCATTGGGACACACATCATAAGGAGCGAGGGTATTGTTGAAGTTGTTCTCTTCGATGATGATCTCCTGGTGATAGTCGTTCTCGTAAGTTCTGACGTTAAAAAAGCCTGCAGCAAAGTTCAGGCTACCGATAGCATTATTAGGCGCAGTGCACGCAGAAATGTGAATGAATTGCTTACGCAGAATCCACCATGCGATCTATACGACATAAGCAAGCCATTAGAGCGCATCATGAAATAAGAGTTCAATGCAAGCAGACCTTCAGAAGTAGTGCGGAATACTGGGAGGTCCGTGAAGCCATTAAGCAACTGGCCATATCTGTAGCGAAAGGCAACCCCGTTGCTAAAGCTGACGGAGGAGAGCGTCAGTGGAAGCATCGCAAAGAAGAGCCAACATACAGCGATTCGCGGCCGAAAGGCGTCAAGATCTCCGCGCCCAACTTATATGTCCAGGTTGCCAAGAATTCCAAATCACCAGTGGCGCTGAATCCTTCTGTCAGCGCAGCAGCATGAATGTCAGACGCGAACTGAGAAGGTCCGGAGCCAGAAGTTGGATAGCGGGCACCGTGGCGCATCAAGAGATGCACCGCATTGAGACCACACCCTTCCGGGATGATGGGGGATGCATCAGGAAGACCAAACGACTCCACGGAGTACATGGGCGACAAGTTTCCCCAGTGACGCGTCACATTGAAAGTGCTGTCTGCGCTGTCCGCCGAGTTGGGCCTCGACAAGGGAAATATGTTTTCGACCTTAGAGAATGGGATGGCAGTGACAATGGCCGCAGGTTCAGCACCAGCTGAATGTCTTTGATTAGAACACAGGAAACACCATTAGCATTATCGCTTACTAGGTGTTGGACCTGCATAACCGACTTGAGATGCATCCGGGAAGTAAGCGTCAACAGCAGTGTTGGTAGTACCGGGAGGAGGATAAGAATCGACGACGGTTGATCCTGCATAACTGGATGCTGACTCCGCAGTGCAGAACGGCAGAGCAAGCAACAGAATGGTAGCAAGCATAGCTTGATGAGTTAAAGAAATCAGTCGACATACTTTATATAGCAAAAATAGCTAGTAAGAAGTTACTTCGAACAGAACACCGCATGGACATGCTCGAAAATTAAAATGACATTGGCATGGGAAATTTGAGAATCATTTCAAATTCGGCACTAATGAGATATACTCTGATATACTCGTTCGCCTTGCGATGTGGAAACGAGTTTGGTACAGTACACTATTTCATATAATACATATGCTCGGTAATAGACCCATTCGTCTGCAAGTACAGGATGCCTTGTCAATACACTAGGTTGGCCATGCAAGTATGAGATGAAGTTACGTATAATTGTTTGCTTTGTTAGCGCAAGCAATCTGGCAGAAAGTCGGTGTGACTGGCAAATGAGTGGTATCTATTCAGCTGAACAAGCTTTAAACCCCATCTGTGTAGCCTCATTATCGGTAGTATTCGTGAGTGATGATGTCATGATCTCTCGAATTGCTGGGGCGATCCACTGGGGTATGGAATATAACCGAGCAAGCTCTAGTCGTCGGGTAGAGTGCAGAGTGAGGTTTTACAGTCCATCGATAGCAAACTTGATGCTGTTGCTTATCATCCATAGGTGCGAAATCTTGAGGATAGCAACTAGGAATTGCTCCTCAGGTGGAGGAGGGACTGAACTGCTAGAAGATATAGTTTAATTATTGCCTATGTGATATTGTACTAGTAGATACACATACATGTGGTACACCCAGTTGAGAAAATGTGTGAATTCCTGCTCAGAGATCTGCTGCAGGACAATTGGAAGTTGCTCTGTACCATCGGTATCATAACCTGATGGGATAGCCAAAATTCCTTCCAAAGCTGGAGAATGGCGAACAAGTACACCACAATGTACACAAAATAAGGTATTGCCAGCCTATAGTAGAGAAAATTCAAGCCAGGCTTGGCAGACATTCATAGTAGGACTTACACGAAAGACAATATTTCCATCTTCAAACCAAAACTCACTATGCCTTTGGAGAGCCAACCTGTGATTCACATTCATAGTGTGAAAGAGCTTTGGACAGTAGTATATGATGGCCTTGTATAGAGCTCAAATGAAGTTCAAGTCGTGTTCATACCTGACACACTGTGGCTCGCACATTGAATCAACAATGATAAACACCTGTGTGTTTACATAACAAATATCAGTCAAAGCACTGTCAATCTAACTCGAACTACAATGGATCTGTCACCATTACCACAGCCTACTGATGACTCAGGTGTCTGGCCAGATCATCTGCATCAAGCCCATGATACTCTATTCCATATCTATCGTCATGCATCTCAGGCACTCCAGACTTGCAGTGAACTGCATCGCATATGTTTTCATGCTGAGGCCATCAGCAACAATGCCATACCACTATTACGAGCACTGGAGAACTCTTCTGCAGTAGTCGGTGTCCCTATGTCTTGGGTTCTTCAGGTTACAGCAAAATTTGGAATGCTACTGAGGCAGCTACAGCAGGCTGAAACAACAGCACGAGGAGGGTGAGCCTATCATATTCACCACAGTAGTTCTAATATCTAGACTATTGCTAGTGAAACATCAAATATTTCAGTCCCACAGCCAATCACTGTCGCACACACTGGCAAACCAGGGAGACCTCGTAAGGTACCAAATGTCCAGCTGTTGCATGAATTTGCCTCTCCTGGCCGTCATCTACAACAAACCAAGCTAGCACGAGTCATGGGCATCCATCATAATACCTTGCACTCCTACTTGAAGCAGAACAATGTATTTGCGACAGTTGGGCTTGCGGATACAGCAACAACGAGTTATTTCCTCTATCCACCATGTCGATCCCTTGGGAACTGTCCTCCACCAACGCACTATGATCCAACGGCGGCAGTACAAGGTTTCACGACCAAATGCTCTGTGGCACATGGATGGGCACCATAAGCTAATTCGTTGGGGCATCGTAATTCATGGTATCATTGATGGATATTGCCGCACAGTAGGCTATTATTCTCCACTAGCTGCCTACATCTGATCTTCATTGACTTTCAGATAGTCGCCATTCATCCCAGCACAAGCAATAGTGCATCCACAGTGCTTAGGGTGTTTTTGAATGCTGTTGCTATCTATGGCACACCTTCAAGAATATGAGGAGATAGAGGTGGGGAAAACAAAAAGGTCTTGGTATATATGATCATGACCAGAGGGCCCAACCATGCGAGCTTTATGTGGGGATCGTAAGTAAACACAATTTCATTGCTTACATCAGTTGAGTTAAAATCTGCCCCTCATTAGATCGACTCACAACAGCAGGATTGAACGGTCCTGGGTTGAAGTCGGCACCCAATTTGCTCGCATGTGGCATGCATTTTTCTATCGACTTGAGAGGCTTCATGACCTAGATGTGTCCAATGCTCAGCATCTTTGGCTATTACATGAGCTTTTCCTCGAGGAGATTGAGTCTGACTGCTGCTCATTTCAAGCTGAATGGAATGCACACCCTATCTCAGGAGAGGGACATGATCAGAGCCCAAATGTATGTCATCCAATATCTTAAACATGATCAGCTTAATAGGGAAGTTTTTCTTTTGTGGTCATTAGGATATGAGGCTTATGGGCCAGCTCGAACATGGGCTATATGCCGATGATTGTGAAGGAATCCATCCTGACATCATCAGACAGTACTATGGAACTGCAGGCAAGCCTATACATTGTGCACCCCATCAGACTGGAGCAGGTCACCCCTCAGATGAGGTATACTCAGCTTCTGGTTCTACTAATGGAGAATCAGATGATGAAGAATCAGAGGAGGAGTGGGAAGACATCGGTGATTTTGAGAACCCAGGTGTCGAAACAGAAGATCTACAAGAGCTTCCCCAGCTCATTGCTGCTGATCATGATGCTCATTTCCACCATAAGCCTGTTCGTGTTCCAAAGCATGCCAGTCCATTCAACTCTGCTACTCTTCACAACACCTTTCATCAAGCTTTTACTCAAGTATGAGAGGCAGGACACATCCCAGAAGGATTTGGTGTTCTTCCACATGAATGGGATGGTGATGAGTATCCCTCACATGAAATAATCCGATCAGGACGACAGGGGACCAAGGAATTACGAATCCCCTTGCCTGATTTTATTTGGCAACCTAGGGCAATAAAATGGTGTCAAGCACTCGATATCATGTTCAGGCTTTTGGAGCTTGCCAATACCGATGTTGGATCTAGTAGTGACACAGATAGTAATACCAATAGTGTTGGGCATCACAATGGCTCTGATAGCTAACTACGATTATAGTACCTAGACTCTCAATATACAAGCAAGCAGACTGGCTTAAAGTCGACGATATTAAGTTTGAAGTGTCCATGCAATTATACAGCATGTACAGCCACAGATCATGTGATGAATAATGTGGTTGAATTCAACTACAACTGAGCACTTTCATACTACAACAATCTACAGCCAACTTAAAAATTACTACTGTCTCTTCTGTCACCAATCACTCCTTTATCTTTCTGCTACCTTCTTAATTTTTCATATGGCTCCCAAGCGCAAACGACAGGCCAGCAGCCAAATGGACAATGCTAGAAAGTCAACCTCGACACTAGCAGTTAATTCCATCTTGCAGGAATTGCTCAGTAATTCAGCTGGATCATCAACTGCCTATAAAAAGGCCAATAGCGAGGCCAATCAAGGCTTAAAGTCTGCTTCTCAATCTCACAGCAGGCCAAAGGCTCAGATGGTCTCTAAAGTAAGTGTCAGCATGTTTTAAAATGAGTTGTTGCTCAGGCAAGTGACTGTTGGAATGTTTGTTTATTAGTCAAAGCCAGCTCGCCTTCCTAACTTCCACTTTAAAGCTGGAGAAATAATCTTTATTCCCTGTGGAACAAGACAGGTGAGCTGTCGGTATCATAACTGTGATTGGCTGGGATTGCTGACTGCTTTTTAGTCTAAGAAGACCTCACATTCGTATATCCCACTTCTGACACCTGTTCTTCACAATCCCCAAGCACCAACTTTGGTGGAGGTCCAGACTCTTGAGGTCATGAGACTGGCGATCACAGATTATGTCGATGGTATCATCATCAGCAAGAACTGGTCTTTCGAGCTCTTTGACCTAGAGCTTCACAAATTTTTCCCTCGGCTCTTCCTTTATCTTGATGCCTTGCCAAAGTTGATGAATCCAGATTACGAGGAGGACCAAGACGAGATCTTTCAGTATCTGCCCCAATACTATCTTTGTGTCAAAGAGAAGCGCAGGATCATAATTCCTCCTGGTATCCAATTCCCTGATGGGTCATCGGTGGCACGAAATGCAAGGACGAATTCGAGAGGTGGATTTCGTGAAAATGTGGTGATTCTAGGTCAGTCCTCAGTTTGTTCGCTTCAAACAGACTATGCCAATTCCTGCCTTCTTAGTCACTCATCAAAGCATCCTACTGTCAGTGTTGCAAGGGTGGGCGAAATCAAAAGGGAAGGAGAAGGCCACTCTTTCATCTAGCTCAGCATACCATGGTCGTACCAAGTCTGAGAGTATATCCAGTGACTCAGAAGACAGCTCCACCTCATCTGAGTCAAGCTTATCAGAGCCCCCTCGCAAGACCAAATATCATCGAGGTATGGTATATTGTTTTTTTTGTTGATTGCGAGCGAGGCTCATATTAAACTTTTGTGATCAGTATCAAGAGAAACTGATGACAAGATTATGCCTGCATTGGACTCTGAAACCATATCCGAGTCGGCTACTATAGTTGACTTGACTGCAAGTGATGACAAATACACTGGTGACTTTTTTGGTTCTTTCAGTTTAGATAATCATGATGTTGTTGCTGAGCCAGAGGCACCTGTGGAGGCTGACCTCACCCCTTTGTAGCCTGTCTCGTCATCTCCACTGCAGGCCTCTGTATCTTTTGTTATTGATCCCAGTCTTGATAACCCCCCAACCTTGCAGGCCTCTGGGTCTTTTGTTCTCGATACCAGCATTGACAACCCATGGGAAGGGAATCGTCTTTTCAATTTCTAGATTTTTTTTGGCACCTATATCGTTCAACTTGAAATATACCCATCACCGATTGACAGCACTGATTATAATCCTTTTACACTGACTTTATTATATCTGTTTATATTCTGATACTTGTACATAGTAACTATCTCTTACTACAATGCTTTAATTGACTTGTTTCGTGTAAGTCTGGGTGGAAATGAGCATGACGATGATAAAATACACTCTGTCAAATATTGGTATCACAATTTTAATTTCGGGGCGACATGATATAATTTTGGGGCGACACATGTTGCAGTTTTCGGGGCGACACACAATAGTTTTCGGGGCGACACAATTTCCTTTTTCGGGGTGTCACACAAATTCAATTTCGGGGGGCACACTTTTTATTTCGGGGGGGCACAAATAATATTTGTGCAGATTCAGCAGCATACATCTCACATTGGGGTGAACAATATTTAAAAGAGGTTTATATGTTGTACAAAATGTGAAAACAATATTTGATATTTAAACTAACATAAAGATGGGTGCACGACTTCAAATTTTGGTGATGTTTTGTGTGTCATCCAAAATATCAAATATTCACAACCATATTCCCACAGACAATATGTCAACAAATATAATAGATATAATCAGATTTTCCATGTCTGCTTCAATTTAAAGTTTGATTCTTACATAAAACTTTGGAGAAAACTTGAAGTTTTGCCAAAGCTTGACATTTAAATCGAGTTTTAATGTCATGTCATCTGTAAAACTTCAAGTTTTCTCCAAAGTTTTACATGGAAATTGAACTTTAAGTTGAAGCAGACATGAAAAATCTGACTATATTTCTTATGTTTGTTGACATATTGTCTGTGGGAATATGGTTGTGAATATTTGATATTTTGGATTACACACAAAACACCACCAAAATTTGAAGTCGTGCACCCATCTTTATGTTAGTTTAAATATTAAATACTGTCTTCACATTTTGTACAACATATAAACCTCTTTTAAATATCGTTCACCCCGATGTGTCTGAAGTGAATGCGACTCCCCATGCCCGCTGTTCTATTTTCAGCAACTCTTTTCCACTTGCTGAATTCCAAATGATGATGTGCCTTTGTGTGCCTGCTGCTAGTTTTGTTCCATCTGGGGAGTACGACACCGAGTTTGCCTCATTGCCCACTTTGAGTGGTCCGAGGACTATTTTTCCCGTCTCCCTCTTCCACACGCATACCGTTTTGTCCCATGATGCACTTGCAAATGTCTTGTTGTCCGGTGCAAATACAACATCCCAAACCAGATTCTCATGGCCCTTAAACGAGACGGGAACTCTTTTGAGCTCTCTCTTGTTTGTCGCAACTTCCCAGACCAGGATGCTTCCATTCCCTCCCCCACTCGCTATCCAACGTCCATCAGGGGATGCCGAGACCGTCCAGACTATATCATCGTGTCCCAACAAGGACTTTCCCACTTGTTTCCCCGTGTCCAGATCCCACACCCGAAGACTCTGGTCGGCCGAGCCAGTGACGAGAAGACGGGCACCGGGGATGAAAGCTACTTCATTCACAAATTGCTCATGACCCTTGAGTGTCAGTTCAACAGGCTGGGCGGGCACTTTTGTGGATGCTTTGTGAGTGGTGACCGCCATTCAATCTTGTCCGGTATCTCGCTTAGCAGGAATATTGAGGGGGCAGCAATCACTTACATGCGCTATGGTGAGTAGTCGTTAAGTTGCATCTTCTGTAGGATACTGACTATTTCTGAACCCTGATGTCAGCTTTGCTGTAGACACGTGGTATCATGCATACGGATCATCTTCAGCGCTTCTTCCAGGAACTTTCTTCAGTAGGCGCCGTGGGCGCTTTCACTGTGTTTGAAGACTCTCAACTTGTCATAATTTCCCGGCCACGTTCGATTCAGTTGACCCGAGATCTCTTCCTGCGTGTATATTGTACTGATAAGTGATAACATGAATGTAACGAATCAATTGCTTGATACTGATTGGCCGTGGTAATAGCAACACCGTCCAGGTCAGGCTGAGGGAGAATGAGATGTCCGTTCCTGCCAGCATCATTGGTTCTTGAAAGTGGCAGCTTTGCTCCATTGCATACTTATCCCCATGTCGGCCTTGCTGTAGACTGTTAGCGTATAGACTTGCAATTACTCTTTTCTATCAATTTTGCTTCTTGGTACTATACTGATTCAAGTGCTTCTTTCAGAACGTTTTCCTGGCCATAGCAAGCATCGCGACTGCTTTTACTGCGCTTCAACATGTCGTGGCTGATACATTGTATCGGTCAGCCTATCAGTCGAACCAAGATATCCTCTCGCACTGCTCTTCTAATGTTAGGTGACCACATGGATGCAATGAATCAATGGGTTCATATTATTTGGCTGTAGTACCATCATATTTCAGGTTTGTGTTCCCGTGGGCAGTTGGAAAGCTTCGAGTCCTGCAATTTGAAGGCTCAGCAAGGTCTTTTATATACTTTAGGTTGGATAGGCTGTTTTCAATGCCTCCTTGGTTTACGAAATAACAGTGACCATTCTCCTTGGATCTGCCTGAGATAGACAGCCGCCGCCGTCGCGGGACTTGTTAATCAAGGATGCAACAGTTATTTGACAGTCCTGTATTGAAGCACAAAGTTCTGGAAAGGTAGACGTGGCGCTGGACCAACATCTAACATTCTAAGGTGAAACGTTTCCTGCACAAGCAATTCGCGTGGCCCCCATGTACATGCTCCACATGAGCTCCACACTGCTCACCGTTCGAATCTGCACTTTTATTCGGACATATCATTCTGATGGTGGGAAGCAGTCCCTCTGCGCAACAGTATATAACACATCACAGTACATGTAACAACGAAATCTGTGGGTCAAAAACGTGTTGGTACGAAATGCGCGTCGTTTACCTTTTTCCCGACATCATAAGCATTCTGCAAAAGGTTGCAACTTGTAGGTATATACGACCAAATACCGAATCATCCTTTTGACTAGGGTATCTTCCATCGATGATGTTGTCGGGATTGGGCATAGTATAATTGGCGAAGCAATCATGCGCGTAGTTGATTTGTCCGATTCGTTCATGCATCCCACTGATAAAGCTGGGCAGCGCGCAAAGACCGTTCGAATCTTTTGTGCAGCCATGAATGCCCGTCAGTGGCACCACGCCATCGTTCAGAAGGAACCGGATATGAGTTGGTTCCTCCGAGGCTGGGCAACTGATCACCTGGGCTACAAGCTGGCTGGCAAAAGGTGCGATCTGGCTAGAAACGTAAGACTGATGTGACACGTCAGAAATAGTGACAGGCGGTGGTTCATGAGAACGCGTACACGGTGAGGGGGTATATGGTCGGTTGGAAGAGGACCAGTCGCAGCTAGACTAGTAAAGTTCAGAGCAGTGACGACTGAGCCCTTTCGTCAGCAGTCTTGCATTGGAAAGAAAGGCAGTGACAACATACTACAGGAGATGACCGTGTCATGGGAAGCGTCAACATATATAGGTTGATTAAGAGGGAATGTGATGTTGCTCGAATCAAGAGTGCTGTTGGTGCTGCTGTTCCAGACATTGATGGGAGTGTGAGTGAGACGCGACACTAGCTCCTGAACATAGCCAAGGCCCTGCGCTGCCGCTGTTGGATTCCCTGGTCCATTGCTGTACCAGAAATCTTTGTTCACAACGAAGTCAACAGTCGCTCAGGCTACGAGTTTACCGCTCAATGTACTCACCAAGATCTGCAAATAGAGATCCCCGCTGAGATCAGCAAGGATGATTTGAGGGAACATACCGTTGTAGTACTCGAATCCTTCCCATTCTTCCTCAGTGAAAAGGTCGCAAAACTTGGAATATCCAAGGGCCACCGTCTGCAGCATGTCACAAATCCATGAAGACAGCGTAAAAGGATGGAATTACCTCATAGGCGCACAGTTCTTGCATGTCAACCAATAGCGAGATGGTCAAATTCATTCCTTGGATCATTGGTTGCAAGCGCCTTCGAGCATCTTTGAGATAGATATCCGCCCATTTACTGGCCTGGGTGCCACCGAAATAACCGATATCCTCCGAATTGGAATTGGGGCACACATCATAAGGAGCGAGGGTGTTGTTGAAGTTGTTCTCCTCGATGATGATCTCCTGATGATAGTCAGTCTTGTAAGTTCTGACGTCAAAAAACCCTGCAGCAAAGTTCAGGCTACCGATAGCATTATCAGGCACAGCCCACGCAGAAACATGAAGGAATTGCTCACGCAGAATCCACCATGCGATCTATACGACATAAGCAAACAATCAGAGCGCATTGTGAAACAAACGTTCGATGAAGGCAAACCTTCGGAAGTAGTGCGGAATACTGGGAGGTCCGTGAAGCCATTAAGCAACTGGCCATATCTGTAGCGGAAGGCAACCCCGTTGCTAAAGCTGACGGAGGAGACTGTCAGTGGAAGCATCCCAAAGAAGAGCCAACGTACAGCGATTCGCGGCCAAAAGGCGTCAGAATCTCCGCGCCCAACTTATATGTCCAGGTTGCCAAGAATTCCAAATCACTAGTGGCGCTGAATCCTTCTGTCAGCGCAGCAGCATGAATGTCAGAGGCGAACTGAGAAGGTCCGGAGCCAGAAGTTGGATAGCGGGCACCGTGGCGCATCAAGAGATGCACCGCATTGAGGCCACACCCTTCTGGGATGATGGGGGATGCATCAGGAAGCCCAAATGACTCTACGGAGTACATGGGCGACAAGTTGCCCCAGTGACGCGTCACGTTGAAAGTGCTGTCTGCACCATCTGCCGAATTTGGCCTCGACAAGGGAAATATGTTTTCGACCTTAGAGAAGGGGATGGCAGTGACAATGGCCGCAGGTTCAGCACCAGCTGAATTTTTTTTAAGTAGAACACAGGAGATACAATTAGCATCATCACTTACTAGGCGTTGGACCTGCATAACCGACTTGAGATGCGTCCGGGAAGTAAGCATCAACAGCAGTGTTGGTGGCACCGGGGGGAGGATAAGAATCGACGACGGTTGATCCTGCATAACTGGATGCGGACTCTGCAGCGCAGAACGGCAGAGCAAGCACCAGAACGGTAGCAAGCATGGCTTAGTGGGTTAGAGAGGTCAGTCGACATACTTTATATAGCAAAAATAGCTAGTAAGAAGTTAACTTCGAACAGAACACCGCATGGACATGCTCGAAAATCAAAATGACATTGGCATGGGAAATTTGAAAATCATTTCGAATTGGGCACTAACGAAATGTATATTTGGTCGTATATACCCACAAGTTGCCACCTTTTGAAGATCGTTCATGAAGGTGAACGACGCACATATTCCACTAATACATTTTTGACTGACATATTTCGTTATTACATTTTACATTTATAACAAGGACATGCCGGTCTGTTCTTCGACACCAAATTTATTTACGGTATGTAGCAAGTGAGGAAACACGATAGTTCTGTTCTTCGTTTGTCTCTGCAAACAGCGTAAGATTCTCTTCGTGTTCTCACCCTGGACAATGACTGTGAGCAAACAGATCTGTTCCCAGGTCAAGTACTGTGCAAGCCAGTGTCAGTCCTTGGCAACCATTGTGTGTGGCTGCATACGCTGCATGCAGCGGAAATTGCCTTCAGTTTACTGTCCACGAAGAACGGTGGAATCCAAACAGCAAGGAAAACTCGGCAATAGACCTATCTTCATCTGCAAGTGCAGGATATCTCCGCATCACAGGCGCGTCACGACCACGTCAATTTCACCTGGCCCATTGTTTGCTCTGTTGGCACATGCAGTTCAGGTATGACCGGCAAATAAGTGGTATCTGAACAAGAGAATGCTGCTTACGATGTTAGTCCTCTACTGGGATCATAATTGAATTGCATAAGTATCTTCCAATACATGTAGTAACATCTACAAATACTCAGAAGGGACAAGAAGCCTAGCGAGAACCTGAAGTGAATTGTGATAAACGTGGGAGGCACCTTGCGAAAACCGCAAAGCAGCTGCTGTATGGGGCAGGTGCGACATTTAGTGGGGAAGAGGGTCTGGGACCTCTAGTCTGCAACGTTGCTGGCCCAGTTTCATTGACCACATCGGATGTCCCCGCTGGTGGCGTGCTGCTGCTGCTTGAGGCACCAGCGTGAGCTTGCCAGTTGCGAGGAGGACGTTGTAGCCGCAACAACTTGTCCCTTTTTCCACTGTGGGCATTAGCGGTGCGCTGCGAGACAGCATCAGCGTCACTAGATGGATGTCGAAAAGTCAGGAAAGCTTACATATTTGCCTCGTGTTGCAGGGACGTCTACAAGGGGAACCCCGCGTGGGCGAGGAGTATGGTCCTGGGAAGCAGAGGAGCGAGAAAAGATACAACTTGAATGTATCACGTTTTTGATTTTGGAGCCTTTGGCGTTGCGCGTAGTGCCGGCGCGATTGTTGCGTCCAGTTGGATCAAACTGTCAAAGGATGGTGAGACGTGCATCAGATCTACTGTATCATATGGACTTACATCATCGAAGAATCTATTAGTCGCTATTGGAGTGAATTTTGGGCGAAGCCGCGGATCTGGGATGGTTTTCTGTAGGACTGAAATTAGGGATTGTAGAAAACAACGAGCGTGAAAGCGGCGTACCTTGACAATTTTCTGAGTGGACTATATGACAGGTCACCGGGCGTGAAGTATGATATGACGAGATGATTGGCTCGCCTGTTGGAACTCCTTCTCTGACTCGCTCAGAGGAATTGTCCATGTGCGAACATGTCCGTCCTGACAGCCAGTCGCGATGAGTTTTCCGTCCTCGGAAAATGCCACACACCAGACTGGATCAGGGTGCTCGAGTGGCTCGCCGATGGGTTCGAAAGTGGTCAAGTCAAAGAACCGTGTCGTCTTGTCGTGTGATGTGGTGGCTAATTTGGTGCCACTGGGAGCAATGGCTAGTGATAAAAAGGATTCGGTAGTATGCGCATCGAACTGTTTGATGATGTCTCCGGTGGTAGCATCTGATATTCGGATGTCTCTCAGGTTTCCACTGACAAGACGGAGACCATCTGGAGTGAATGTGACTCGCCATGCCGGCTGTTCTAATTTTAGCAACACTTCTCCACTTGCTGAATTCCAAATAATGATGTGCTTCTCTGTGCCTGCTGCTAGGTTTGCCCCATCTGTGGAGTACGACACCGAGTTTACATATGCATCACCACCCACTTTGAGTGGTCCGAGGGCTATTTTCCCCGTCTCCCTCTTCCACACGCATACCGTTTTGTCCTCCGATGCACTTGCAAATGTCTTGTTGTCCGGTGCAAATACGACGCCCTGAACCGCATTCTCATGGCCCTTACACAAGACGGGCACTCTTTTGAGCTCTCTCTTGTTTGTCGCAACTTCCCAGACCAGGATGCTTCCATTCTCTCCCCCACTCACAATCCAACGCCCATTATGGGACGCTGAGACCGCCCAGACTTGGGCATCGTGTCCCAACAAGGGCTCTCCCACTTGTTTCCCAGTGTCCAGATCCCACACCCGAAGACTCTTATCCGTCGAGCCGGTGACGAGGAGACGGGTACCGAGGATAAAAGCTACGCCGTACACAGCTTCCTCATGACCCTTGAGTGTCAGTTCAACAAGCTGAGCGGGCGCTTTTGTGGATACTTTGTGGGTGGTGACCGCCATTCAATATTCAATCTTGTTCCATGTCTCGCTTAGCAGGAATACTGAGGGAGCAGCAATCACTTACATGCGCTATAGTGAGTAGTCGTTAAGCGTAAGGTACTAATTATTGAACCCTGATGTCAGCTTTGCTGTAGACACGTGGTGTCCTGCATACGGATCATCTTTAGCGCTTCTTCCAGCAGCTGTCTTCAGTAGCCGCTGTAGCCGCTTTTACTGTGTTTCCACCCGTTGTTGATATAATTTCCCAGCCACGTCCGAGTCAGTCGAAGGAACGTAACACCCTTGTTGAGGGTCCGCTGAGCAACTTATAGGCGAGCATGATCCAATTCAGCAAACCTCGTCGCTTCCTCGTCAAGTCCATGGACCAGTTTCGTCGCCACGAGACAAATGCACGGGACTACATCCCCAGCACTGGAGGTGCAGGCAGATCTGGAACACCAAGTCGCTTCGATACTAGTTTCTACCGCACTCATGATGCTCTCGGATACATCCCGTCTGACGTGCAGTCTCTACGCTCCCAAGCCACTTATTCTTCTGGACTCCCTCCCTATGTGTGCAGCGGCTGGTGGGTTTGGTCCTGGTATACCCCGTAGCTCCGGGGTTGAGGAGCGCAGCGCGTACGGTAGCTACGCCAGTTCCATCATCTCTCAGGATGCTGGACCGCCAAGCACGGCAAGCATTGGCGGTTCTGCCATGGCATTCTCGCAGTCAGACCGTTTACAGAGGCGTGGCTCCTTCTCCTCTGCTGCTGGTGCTTCTGACATGGCCAGCATGAGTGGATATGATTACAAGAGCCGGGACGGCATGACGACGTGAAGAGCCAGTATGCGGGGACGCAATCGGGCGTAACTGTGTTCTAGATGGCGCGAGTTATTCTACTGTAGCAGATCCTATGCGCGAGCTGGTTTGTGTGGGACTGGTTCATAGCTGGTGAAGCCACGGCCAGCTAGGCCAGCTCCCTTGCACTTCTTGTCGCATCTTGGCAGCCTGTCGGTGTCTTCAGGTTATCCCTTTTCTTCAGAGCGAGCCGGCGGTTGTCATGCGACAGTCTCGTCGTGTACGCGAATGTTACGGTAGCATCCGTACGCCTGCATAGTGGTCTGCATGCTGCTCTCCGCGTAGGCGGTGTTTGACTTTTTAAGTACTTTATGCTTATGCTGAAATCAGGATATGCAATGCACTATGTTTCAGTAAGAAGTTCACTTCGAACAGAACACCACACGGACATGCAAATATCGTTGGCATCTGAAATTTGAGAACCCATATGATAATTTCAAATTCGGTACTAACGAGGTGTACCTCGTTTGCCCCGCGATGGGGAAACGAGTTTGATACAGTACACTATTTCATAATGTATAAATCTCATCTTGTATCGAGTTTTGGCAGCTTCCATCGTGGTATGTAGGTAGACGCCCAGAAAATTGTATAATGTAGAATGAATGCCAAGCCTTCGAAGGTCCGATATACACTATGAGATATAGCCTGTACTGAGTAGGACTAGTACTACTGCTGAGTTGCCGGAAGTTGATACATAACAATTGAGGAGCTTACAACACGGAGATGTCTGGGATGGTTTTCTGCAGGACTGAACTCAGGGATTGTACAGAACAACGAGCGTGAAAGCGTACTTTGAGAATTTTCTGAGTGGACTATATGACAGGTCAGCGGGCGTGAGGCATGATATAAGGAGAAAATTTGTTCACCTGTTGAAGCTCCTTCTCTTACTCGCTCAAAGGAACTGTCCATGTACGAGCACATCCGTCGTAACAGCCAGTAGCAATGAGCTGACTGTCTTGGGAAAATGTCACACACCGGACTCCGTCAGGGTGCTGGAGCGGCTCGCCAATGGGTTCGAAAGTGATCAGGTCAAAGAACCGCGTCGTCTTGTCGTCTGACGCGGTGACGAATTTGGTACCATCGGGAGCAATGGCTAGTGAGAAAAATGCAGCGGTGTGGGCGTCAAATTGTTTGATGATGGCTCCGGTGGTAGCATCTGATATTCGGACGTCTTGCATGTTTCCACTGACGAGACGGAGACCATCCGGAGTGAATGCGACTCTGAATGCCCGTTGTTCTATTCTCAGCAACTCTTCTCCACTTGCTGAATTCCAAATAATGATATTCCTATCTGTGCCTGCTGCGAGTTTCGTCCCATCCAGGGAGTACGACACCGAGTTTGCAGCACTGCCCACAGCGAGTGGTCCGAATCGGATGATTATTTTTCCCGTCTCCCTGTTCCACACGCATACTGATTTGTCCCATGATGCACTTGCAAATGTCTTGTTGTCCGGTGCAAATGCGACGCTCGGAACCCCACTGTCATGGCCCTCAAACCAGACGCGCACTCTTTTGATTTTGAACTCTCTCTTGTTTGTCACAACTTCCCAGACCAGGATGCTTCCATTCTCTCCTCCACTCGCTATCCAACGTCCATCAGGGGACGCCGAGACCGCCCAGACTGTGTCATCATGTCCCAACAAGGGCTTTCCCACTTGTTTCCCCGTGTCCAGATCCCACACTCGAAGACTCTCATCGGCCGAGCCGGTGACGAGGAGACGGGTACCTAGGATGAAAGCTACTTCAAACACAAGTTCCTCATGACCCCCCAGTGTCAGTTTAGCAGACTGGGCGGGCGCTTTTGTGGACGCTTTGTGGGTGGTGGCCGCCATTCAATCTTGTTCGGTGTCTCGATTAGTAGGAATACTGAATACTGAGGTAGCAGCAATCACTTACATGCGTTATGGTGAGTAGTCGTTAAGTTGCGTCTTCTGTGGGATACTGACTATCCCTGAACCCTGATGCATGATGACTTGCTTTTGCTGTAGGCACGTTGTGTCCCGCATACGGATCATCTTCAGCCAGAAGTTTCCTTCGGTAGGCACCGTGGCCGCTTTTACTGTGTTTCAACTGTCGTAACTGATATAATTTCCCGGCCATGCCCGAGTTAGTCAACCCGAGATCTCTTCTTACATTCATCTTGTACTGATAAGTGAAGACATGAATGCAACGAATTTATCACTTGATACTGGTTGGCTGTGGTGATTGCACCTCCAAGTCGGGCTGAGGGAGAATGAGGTTCTCGTTCCTGCGAGTATCAAAGTTGGCTCTTGAAAATCGCACCTTCGCTCCATTGCATACTCTCCTGGCCACTGCACCGTGAGTCAATAAATTCCGCGATTACAAGTTTGGACAGTACAACGAAATATGTCAATGGAGAAGGGGTTACTAACGTATCAAATGCGCGCGTGCTCTGCACCAACGTTTCGCCGAAGTGCAGATTCCACAAATAGGCGAAGTTGATTGTTTAGACGTGCCTCGCATCACTTTTTACGGTCTGTATATGCGATGACGTTCAACGGCTGCCAAGGACTCACCCTCCGACGTGCTGTACTCGACCTTCGTACCGATGCGTTCGCACACGGTTCACTGACATAGCACTGTTCAGGGTATGGAACAGTTACAACATTCAGGTGTCACGGATGAAGAAAGGGAGATGGAGAACATAGATTACTCTTCGTTACTGCTGTAAAGCAGTTCGAGATGATGACAATGTATGATACGACTGAACCGTCCGAAGGCGAGCGAATTGCTTGTTATATGTAATAACAAAATATGTCCGTGAAAAATGGATTAGCTGGAAATGCGCGTCGTTCACCTTTTTCCGACATCATTAACATTCTCCAAAAGGTGGCAACTGATGGATACATACGACCAAATACTCATTAATCCTTTCAACTAGGGTATCTTCCATCAATGATGTTGTCAGGATCGGGCATGGTATAATTGGCGAAGCAATCATGCGCGTAGTTGATTTCCCCAATTCGTTCATGCATTCCGCTGATAAAGCTGGGCAGCGCGCAAAGACCGTTCGAATCTTCCATGCAACCATGGATGCCCGTCAGTGGCACCACACCATCGTTCAGAAGGAACCGGATATGAGTGGGTTCCTCCGAGGCTGGGCAACTGATCACCTGCGCTACAAGCTGGCTGGCAAAAGGTGCGATCTGGCTAGAAATGTAAGACTGATGTGACTCGTCAGAAATAGAGACAAGCGGTGGTTCATGAGAATGCGTACACGGTGAGGGGGTATGTGGTCGGTTGGCAGAGGACCAGTCGCAGCTAGACTAGTAAAGTTCAGAGCAGTGACGACTGAGCCCTTTCGTCAGTAGTCTTGCATTGGAAAGTGGCAACATACTATTGGAAATGACCACGTCATGGGTAGCGTCCACATATATAGGTTGATTGAGAGGGAATGTGATGTTGCTCGAGTCAAGAGTGCTGTTGGTGCTGCTATTCCAGACATTGATGGGAGTGTGAGTGAGACGAGACACTAGCTCCTGAACGTAGCCAAGGCCCTGCGCTGCTGATGTTGGATTGCCTGGTCCACAGCTGTACCAGAACTCTTTGTGCACCACGAAGTCATTAGTCGCTCAGGCTGCAAGTTTACCACTCAATGTGCTCACCAAGATCTGCAAATAGAGATCACCACCGAGCTCAGCATGGATCATTTGAGGGAACATACCATTGTAGTACTCGAATCCTTCCCATTCTTCCTCAGTGAAAAGGTCGCAAAACTTGGAATATCCGAGGGCCACAGTCTGCAGGATGTCAGGAACAAGATCCATCAAGATTGTAAAAAGGGTAAAATTACCTCATAAGCGCACAATTGCTGCATGTAAACCAACCGTGAGATGGTCAAATTAAATCCTTGGAGCATTGGTTGCAAGCGCGTTTGAGCATCTTCGAGATAGATATTTGCCCATTTACTAGCCTGGGTGCCACCGAAATAACCGATATCCACCGAATTCTCGTTGGGGCACACATCATAAGGGGCGAGGGTGTTGTTGAAGTTGTTCTCCTCGATGATGATCTCCTGGTGATAGTCGGTCTCGTAAGTTCTGACGTCAAAAAAGCCTGCAGCAAAGTTCAGGCTACGAATAGTATCATGAGGCGCAGCACACGCAAAAATATGAATGAATTGCTTACGCAGAATCCACCATGCGATCTATATGACATAAGCAAACCATCAGAGCGCATCATGAAATAAACGTTCGATGCAAACAAACCTTCAGAAGTAGTGCGGAATACTGGAAGGTCCGTGAAGCCATTAAGCAACTGGCCGTATCTGTAGCGAAAGGCAACCCCGTTGCTAAAGCTGACGAAGGAGAGCGTCAGTGGCAGCATCGCAAATGAGAGCGAACGTACAGCGATTCGCGGCCGAAAGGTGTCAAAATCTCCGCGCCCAGCTTATATGTCCAGGTTGCCAAGAATTTCAAATCAGCAGTGGCATTGAAGCCCTCTTTCACTGCAGCAGCATGAATGTCAGCGGCGAAATGAGCAATTCCGCCGTCAGAAGTCGGATAGCGAGCGCCGTGGCGCATCAAGAGATGCACTGCATTGAGGCCACACCCTTCTGGGATAATGGGGGATGCGTTAGGAAGACCAAACGACTCCACGGAGTACATGGGCGACAAGTTGCCCCAGTGACGTGTCACATTGAAAGTGCTGTCTGCGCCGTCTGCCGAGTTCGGCCTCGACAAGGGAAATATGTTTTCGACCTTAGAGAACGGGACGGCAGTAACAATAGCTGCAGGTTCAGCACCAGCTATTTTTTTGGATTAGAACACAGGAAATACAATTAGCATTAACACTGACTAGGCGTTGGACCTGCATAACCGACTTGAGATGCATCCGGGAAGTAAGCGTCCACGGCAGTGTTGGTAGCACCGGGGGGAGGATAAGAATCAGCGACGGTTGATCCTGCATAACTGGATGCTGACTCTGCAACGCAGAACGGCAGAGCAAGCAACAGAACGGTAGCAAGCATGGCTTGAAAACTTAGTTAGACAGATCAGCAGCACTCGAGTTCCATATTTTATAGCAAATGACATACGTAATTATAATGCAAGTTGATACCGAACAGCAAGCGAACAGGACGCCGTAGACATGCTCGCTAATTAAAATGTTGTTTTCGTTTGGGACCCGAGCACCAGGGCAACTCACAATTCGACAAAAACGAGTTGAAACGAAGTGTACCTTATTCGTCTGGTGACGCGAATGAATTCGGGACTCGGGAGTGACGTGGACCGGTAATCCAGCCCATGAGAAGCTAGAGATTCTACGTACTCCCGCCGACGATTATTCACAAGTGACTACTACATAGTAGTACTGTAGTACTATGTAATATATATATAGTGTTCACTGGCATACTCTAGTTCATCACGTGACGTCAGTGTGACATTTTACTGAATTCACCTGTAGCTCGCTGTCCACAAAGTGTAATTGAAAATGGTGCTATGATTATGCGTGCAGAGCATGTAGCAATATCATACCCATGTAATTTTTACGACGAGGAACGAGCCAGTAGGCATTATGTATAATAATTCAAAAGTGACATCAACGCCACCCGCATACTAGTGCTTATATACTGTATACATACCGAGATACTGAAAAATGACCCTTCTTTTCCGGTATCTGAGAAATACATTGCCTGCCTCGCATTACCTCCCCCCCTCCCCCCATGCCAGTACCGTTCTGGCTGAACCGCAAATCGCAAACAGTTTTTACTTACGCCACGACATTCAACTGATGACAAAGACTGACACTCCAGAAAGCCGTGCTCGACCTGCGGCGGTCCTGCGCACAGATTCGTTCGCTCACGACAGCTGCACACCGCACTTTGAAGATTAAAATGTCGGCGAGACATTCGAACGCTATTTGTAAGATAGGAAGAGGAAAAGACAACAGCAAATGTAGTGCACAGACATCTCTTCAGACGTCCGAAAGTGAACGGATCGCTTGTACGAGGTCAAAGAGTACTAGTCTGATGCGCTGGTGTCGAATTGGACGATGCTCGCAGGAGGGAAATTATGCTGAGTAAAGTGTGGAACCCATCGGTGCTGTGCCCGAGTACAAGACAGGTTTACTTTGCAAGTAGAAGCGGAAGTGGCAGCTGTACACAGATACTCAGGCGACTGGATTCCACGAAAAGCCCTATCGCAATAATCTAAGCTAGATCAAACGTGAAAATTTGCATCAAAAATCAGGTACGAACATCATTACCTGTTGAGCTCGTCGTTTTATGACATCTGAAATACAATGCGGCACCTAAGCTACTTCCACAATTGTACCGCATCCTAAACACCAGTCTTCAATGTAAATCGTTGCAACTTGTCCTGGTGCAATGGCCTTTTGCGGCTCATCGAAGTCGATGCGAATGCAATCGTTGTCACTGACCTAATTAACTGATTGTGAACGACAAAATGATGGCTGGACTCACGAGTACACTGAGCAGCCTATGTCAGACATCACATGTCGGAATTTTATACGTGCTTTGAGGCCCCCAGGACGCATGAGCTCTATTGGTGGGCTGTCGGCCCATATCCACGTCCAATCGCGAATGGTCAGGGATTGTGCGTATAACGCTGAATGATCTCTGTAAATTAACAATCGTAGGTGATTCTAAGGAGGATATGAGAATACTGACGTTCCAGGTACGACGTATATTATATTCTTTGGGATGTCTTTCTTCACAACAAAGGTCTTCTCTTTGAGACCCCTCACTTTAGCGCCCTGGCCAATAGTGAAATTCCACGGCCCCGCATGTTCGCCCACCTGGAGTCCTGTTTCCAGATCGATGATCGGCCCAGGCTTAGGTGGTATATATTGAGCTGAGCTAGAAGGTTCAGCGGATGATGCTAGGCACGAAATCTGAGCTCACATATGAAATCATTAAATTTAAGTTTCTCCCCCACGAAACATATGCCCATGCTTTCTTGTCTGGCAGCCGTTGGTAAGTTCCACTTCACAGCGAGCTCTCTGACTTCTGTCTTTTTTATGGATCCTAGAGGAAAAATAGCACGGGAAAGGCTACGTTCA
The DNA here is from genome assembly GCF_016647785.1 of Suillus fuscotomentosus. NCBI lineage: Eukaryota > Fungi > Basidiomycota > Agaricomycetes > Boletales > Suillaceae > Suillus > Suillus fuscotomentosus. The sequence goes on from NW_024539615.1 coordinate 111,772, forward strand.
GGGACAGAAGACAGATAATATGTCTGGTCCTTTGTGACGTCGCGAGGACGAAGAAGTCTTGGTCGCGGAACGCCGTTATGGTATTTCCAATCTTTATTTGCGTAGTGGCCTACACGCATAGCAGGTGAGTTGAATCGAGCACAGATAGAAAACATATTAAGTACCAGTTGCAAGCCATGGGGTGTTCGAAAGCCCAGGATCCTCGGTCAGGTGGTCCAGCAATGCGCCAAATTTGACTTCTCTGACCCAAGATTAAGAACAAAATACTTAGCAATAGATATCAAACAACTCACTTATTACACCACACGTCAGGATTGGGCGTGATACCGCTCTCCCAGGACTTCAAGGAGGGTTCGAATACCCGCGTCCAGTACTCACGGGAGAGATCCACCTTCGAGTAAACAAAGTTAGAAGCTTGCAAAAGTGAATCAATAAAACATACCATTTTACAAGGTATATCGAGCACCCCGCACACGCGTCTGACATCTTCCCAGTCTTTCTCCCACTCGCATCCATGATCTGAACCAGACTCGTCGCGTGTATCCCAATTGCGCATGAACACTGCTGATAGGTCATAATCCTGCCGGTACAGAGAATCTGTCAGTTGTAACAGTATGATACATGATGCTTACTTTGTCCGTTAGTAATTTTGCGGTGACTGAGGAATCCACTCCTCCGGACATTGCAACGACAACTGGGCGTGAAATCAATGAGGAATTTATTGCTGCGAGCGCAGGATAATATAGCTCACCCTTGTCGCCTTTTCTCGGAACATGTGTCCGGGAGTCATAATAGGAACGAATCTGTAACTTTTGCAGTCGTGAAAAACGACATTGTCGAAACATAGCTTAGCGTCGGCGAGTCAAAGCGTGACAACGGAATAGCGCGTGACACATGTGTGACCCGAGGTATTAGTCACATCGAGATTCGGCAGTTCCTAGATACACCTACTCTTCAAGATCGGATTGTACGACAAGCAAACTCACAGAAAGGAACAGGACACGCATTATTTCTTGCAACCAAATTGATAGCCTATAAATGGTTCAAGGGTCAAAAACCGAAGGTACACTCATCGCACACTCACTTTCATCCACCAACTCACAATCTCGGCAAGGCCCCTCCCAGGCCGAGATCCTCCTTCGTGTCACGTCAGGAATCGCCGCAGAATTAATCAAAGCCCACGATTCTAACCAAACAGTCTCGCTGAATGAACTCCGCGCAAAGATCTCTAAGAAATATGGCTTCGGGGGCGTGCCGAGGCTGGTAGATATCATCAGCGCCATACCGGACGAATATAAAAAGGCTCTTTTGCCTAAACTTCGTGCAAGGCCTATAAGAACGGCCAGTGGTGTATGTAACTCTTTTCTACTTCCCACAAGACCCGTTGGATCTGATGGTTCCTCATAGATCGCTGTGGTAGCAGTGATGTGCAAACCGCATCGATGTCCTCACATCGCTATGACAGGGAACATTTGCGTGTACGTTCCACTTTGTTGTCTTTATACTATGTTCCTCATCCCTGTACAGATACTGCCCAGGTGGACCGGATTCTGATTTTGATTACAGCACGCAAAGTTACACTGGGTACGAACCAACAAGTATGCGCGCCATCCGTGCGCGCTATGACCCATACGAACAGACGCGAGGTCGTGTCGAACAGCTAAAAGCCCTTGGTCATAGTGTCGACAAGGTGGAATTCATAATTATGGGTGGTACTTTCATGAGCATGCCAGAGGACTACCGCGCAAAATTCGTCGCACAGCTACATAACGCTCTATCTGGCTTCACGGGCACCGATGTTGATGAAGCGGTACGGTAAATACTGCTCTATTTAGGTTTCAAACAGCAGGATATTTATGCCTCGTATAGATACTCGGAACAGAGCAAGTCAAAGGCAATCGGGATAACCATAGAGACGCGACCAGACTACTGCTTGAGGCCCCATCTATCACAGATGCTCCGCTACGGTTGCACGCGCCTCGAAATCGGCGTCCAATCAGTATACGAGGACGTTGCCCGAGACACAAATCGTGGACATACTGTGCGTGCAGTCTCCGAGTCCTTTCACATGGCGAAAGATGCGGGGTTCAAAGTCGTTGCCCATATGATGCCTGATCTCCCGAATGTGGGTCTGGAGCGGGATCTTGAACAGTTCAAGGAGTATTTTGAGAATCCAGCATTTAGGAGTGATGGATTAAAGATATATCCTACTCTAGTCATTCGAGGGACGGGCTTGTATGAGCTTTGGCGGACGGGCAAGTACAAGAATTATACACCGAATGTCTTGGTGGATGTTGTTGCTCGGATATTGGCGCTCGTGCCTCCGTGGACGCGAGTATATCGTGTACAAAGGTGCGTCTCATGTAAATTGACGTGAAACAACATGATTATAACACAACTGTTTTACATAGGGATATTCCATTGCCGCTGGTTACGAGTGGTTGTGAAAACTCGGGCAATCTACGAGAGTTAGCCCTCAATCGAATGAAAGATTTCGGCGCAGAATGCAGGGATGTGCGGTATCGCGAAGTTGGAGTGCGTGCGGCGTCCTGAAATATGTGACTCGGATACTGATGTTTATACAGATACACGAAATACACCACAAAGTACGACCGGAATCTGTCGAGCTCCTCAGACGAGATTATGCGGCCAATGGTGGGTGGGAGACCTTCCTTTCTTACGAGGACCCAGAGCAAGACATCTTGATTGGGCTTCTTCGTCTACGGAAGTGTTCCGAGGAAGGTACCTTCCGACCTGAGCTTGTGCGCAAGGAAGGTGCAGCGGGAGGGTCGAGTATCGTCCGTGAGCTCCATGTGTATGGCACTGCGGTTCCAGTACACGGGCGCGACCCAACGAAGTTCCAACATCAGGGGTTTGGGACACTGCTCATGGAAGAAGCAGAACGAATAGCACGGGAGGAACATGGGAGTATGAAGCTCGCCGTCATATCAGGTCCGACTTTTTGTTTACAAGGGGAAGCTTGCACTCACCTTCTCCACAGGTGTCGGTACTCGAGATTATTACCGCAAACTGGGCTACGAGCTCGACGGTCCTTACATGAGCAAATCACTACTATAACATATACAGTTACACTATGGTTGTACATTACATTATCGTTTTTACGAGCGTCCTTGGTCGCCAATGATCAATGTATGAAAATTCGGAAACACGAGTTCCTCCTCCACCGTATTCCGTATGACATCTTGAATGAACCTCTCGACTCGCGTCACGTTTTTAAGGACATGTTTGTCCGCCTGGCCAATCTCACTCTCGATCAAGATAGACGGGAGGAGGCGCTGGCCAATTGGCAAAGGTTTTCCGTCGCGTTTTCCGTTGTCTTCGTCCATTTCAGGAGGGGTGCTGGATTGGCTTCGTGGACGTTTGCACGCAGGACCATAGGGATCCAATTCATCGAGTATGCACAAGTGCACTCGGCCACGCGAACCCTCGTACGCGACAGCCACCTCTCCCGTGAACACCAACCCTGTCACTGAAAGCTTGATCGGAAGGGACATGAACGACGGGGAAGGGTAATTGATCAATAAGGATGTCGTGAGCGTGAGCCGGAGATTGGAGTGCCAATTGAGGTAGAGATGCAGCTGAAGATCTGGATTATCGGGCGGAGAGGTTGGAGCTGGCTCTGGTTCCTGGCGTGAAGACGGAGGATTTTGTGGAGAAGGAGAAGACTTATCTGGCGTCATAGACGCGCGCGGCATCGAATCATAGACAGAACTAGGATCAAACGATGGTATCGACAAGCTGCTCGTCGTCGGCCTAAATTCGCCCAAGCTAGGCATGCTCACATGCATAGCGCCCCCGCCCCACACGTCTCTCGGCGAACCGGCATGCAATGCAGGCGTAGACGCAAACAAATCCACGGATGGACTGCGCCCGTAACGAATGTGTGGTGGTAGATGATGATATGCCAGACCTTCCTCCGCGATCCCCCGGCGTGCCCCCTTCCTTGACACCCACTCAAACCCGTCTTCATCATCCCCTGCACCCTCCGTTACTTTCACATTATCATGATCTGGCTCAGAATTGGAGTCAGAATCAGAGTCGTCCAGGAAATCGCGGTATATATCACGAAGGTCGACGAGCTCGATGTCTGGAGGGACGGTACCAAAGTCGAGCGAGGAGATTTCGACAGGACCGATGAAGGATGGTCTTTGAGTTGTCGTTAATTGTCTGTTGAGGATGTCAATGAGGGTGGTCGCCAGTGATGAATTTAGCTTTTGCCATTCCAGTTCGATGGACATGAATAACAGGCGTCGGCATACTCCGATACTCCTTTACAGCAATACCACATGAATAACGGACGGGGAGAGGCAGAAGTCCTCGCGGCTGTCAGTGACTGTTTTCACTACCCTCATGATCACGCTCACCCCAACTTTAGTTCAATGATGGCTACCAATACTCCAAAACTAAGCTCGAAGAGAGCTTGCGGCAAGTCATGACGCTCAAACCCACCAAGTCCTCCAAGGATGTTGTTGTCCTGAAACGAGAGGACGTCGATCTCATCGTGCGTGTTACAGTCTACATCTAGTGCATAACTCATCCACTGGGCTTTTGCAGGTAAATGAACTAGGCATTCCTAGATCGCATGCCGAGAAGGCGCTCTTGGAAAGCGGGGGCGAGCTCGAAAAAGCCCTTCGTGCGCTCGTTGCGAGCTGATGGGACTCTCAAACGAAAGCTTGCCGCCCCTTTTTCTCAATATCACTACTTTTCTCGTCCATGCAATCGATACCTCAGAAAGGAAGAACAACAAGCAGATGAAACGACGGATTTTCAGTCACATTTATAGCTAACAGAACAACCAGACCATGCCAGTAAACGTCGACTTTCTACACAAAATTCAAAGGTCACCATTAGTTGATCTCGAAACCGTTTGGTTATTGATCACCAATTTCTTGCTACCTATACCCCCTGAAACTCAAAGATAACTCGCACTTTCGGTTATCCAACATCAAAGTAATGAGTCCTATGTGGATGCACATATCACCGCAATGACCCATACTTCGTTTGTCAACAAGCCATTCATCATCAAGTGCTGATTTCCCAGCTAGAAAAGCATGTTAATGTGCATTCAACATTCGATTAGAATGACGCTGACGTTATATCCGAGAGGCTTTGCCTGTTCTCGAGAGATGTCGCAGCGTACGGTTCTCTGAGGTATTTGTGGACTGCACAGTGCAGAGCACCAATGCGATAGCCATCAAATTATCAAGAAGTTGAAATGATGGCCCAATGAAAGACCAACGCAATCTGGTGATATCCAAAACACAGACGACTCGACACGATATAGCTATCACACGAGAGTCGGACGACGTGATACAAGACAAACAGCCGTATCAGGCTGTTGGGACTCAGAGTCAGGATGTTACGAAACCGAGAATAACGAGGTCCTAACCTCAAACACTGGTAGCTATCGGGCAACTCAGTTTGGCATCTTGGTTTTGTGTACTCTCCGGTGGAATCGTTAAATTTGAGGTTCCAGATTGTGTTCTGTGCAATTGCGCACAAATCTTCTCCTGAATCCAGGTCACAGGGTATCGATGGTACCGAGCAAAATCTCATTCTCTTGGTGATGTAGCAGGCACTAAAGATCAGTTTCCACGTAGTCTTAACTTTATTGCTGGTACTAAACGTCCCTGAAGAAGAGCGCCGTTACAAGCGCGAATTGGTCCACCACGTCCACAAATCTTCTTAATTAGACCATGTGAAAACAAGGATAAAACGGTAGTCACATCAAGGACAAGGTCCTGAATATACTGGTTTTGTGCGCGACCCATCAACTCCCGTCTCAGGGGTCTAGGCAAGTTGTTCGTGAGCTGCCGATCGAGATAAAGGCACAACGAAGGCAAGACTTGCAGAGAAATGGAGGAGGAAACTCCCCAGTCAGCGTGGTTTGGTCACCTTCAAGCTGCATGATGGTTCGTGTCCGTGCTGTGAATCGCAGAGTAGATAGGAGTCTGCAACCTGCAACCTGACGTAAATTAAAGCACTAATGAGGTTCCCATCCGCAGCCACAGTGTGCTTTACCAAAAGCGAGGGTACTTGATTCCGAACTACGGGATAGTATGTTTCATAGTAGAGGTCATCCCTTTCGTAGCGAAAGTGATCTCAAGCGTCATTTTCTTGCCGAGATCGTTGCTGCAAGACAAACAAAGAAATAAGCACAACCCAGTAGCCAAAAGATACTCACGCACGTCTGAGAGGTCAGGCTTTTGGAGGCGCTCCGAGTCGGGGGTGGCATTGCTATTGAAGGGCTTCGACTTCTGCACTCGGAGGCTCAGCAAAGAGGCCATCAAAGGCTGTTTCTGCTTCCTTGGCCTGCAACATAAAAATACATATTCTCCTTGAGACAGGCAGAGAAATCACGATCTCCTCCTCCGACATGAGTTTTTCATTCAGATAAAATCTTATCACACCATATAATGTAGCACAGTAGCATGCACGGATTGATATGACGAGAAACGATGCGCTACAACAATGCATGATATTAGTAGTACTAGGTATCGCGGCAGTATGAAAGCAAGTGCGGGGCGCGCAGCAGCTTAGCCTAGGAACTGCATGGGTAAACCCGCGGGTGTGGGCAGTCGTACCCACACCCATACCTGCAGTGCAGGTACGGGTTTCCATGCGGGTATCAACACAATGGAACCGGGGTATTACCGCCGACAGGGATACCTGCGGGTCACTGTGAAGAGCACAGGAAACAACGCGGGCGTGAATCCGTCGATGGTGAAAGCTCGGTGCTGAGTGACATAGTACAACATGTTTTTTTTTCAGGAAACCGTCTCGCGACATTGCGGATCCGCTTCCGGGACCTGAAAAACAAGTTCAATGTCATGAAACGTCTGTTCCATCAGAAACCTAGCGAAATAGCTTAGCAGAAGATTCACGTAGGAAGGAACCACAAGTGATAGCGGCCCACGTTGACGGATGAAAAAATATGAATGTCAATTCTGGTGGTAGGTTCACAAAGAACGCGGCACGCGCTGATGCACGTATGAATAATCCATGAATTGACATGGATCTCAATCATTATCATCATCACCTGAGTCACTGTCTCTGCTTGCGTTATCAACCAAGCCCTCAATTTTGACCCCAGGAATGTCATCTTTTTCTGCGCGTTTCTTGTTCAATTTGTCTATGATTTGGTCGGCACGGTTGAATATTCCACCCGTGGGGGCGCCGCATGCTAAGCACTTTGGAGTTTTGGCATAGCGCTTGATTGCGCAGGCCGAACAATAATAATGCCCGCACCGCGTGACCACTGGATCTGTATATGGTTTGCGGCAGATGAGACAAGCAAAAGGTATGTCCTCGTTGTCAGAATCGGAGTCTGACACATCCTCAACTTGTTTCCGCGGGGTTTCAGCGAGTTTATCCAATTGCCAACCAGCAAGATCTGTCCAAAGTATCTGTCTTTAGTTTTTTTAAGCATAGAGGCTATGCAAACATACATGTGCCACGGTCGTGCAAGAATTTGCAAGTGTCACCAAAACCGCAGTATCCCGTTTCTGATTGGGACGACCGTTTTAGCATCCGTATCCGTCGGAGAAAAAACTTACGAACCTTTGTAGTCTTTGCAAACATCTGGCTGATAATCGACAATGGTTACGGTGCGAATGGTGCTAGTACCTCGCTGAGGACCAACACGCATAGCTTTGGGTATTTCCTGACTTTTTTTCAGGTGACTTCGATAAGCATTCTGGCCCCTATACAGCCCATCATCAGGTATTTCCTCTTCCTCTTCACCTCTGTCTGCTTTCTCTTTCTTCTGACGTTTTGCAAGTAGCTCTGCGGCTTCGTCACCAGCTAGTATCTCAAGTGCTGCGTTAGTGTGTGAGCCGGCTGCGGTCCACTTCACAGCAGGACCATCACGTTCCACAAAGTCTGGATCGTCCATTTCATCCTCCCTTCGTTGTGCGGCAGTACGTTTCGTGCCAGCGCTCAGAAAATTGCCAGTTGGTTTGCGGGAAGGAAGAACCACCGCAGACTTGGATGAAGACGGTATCGGCGCTGATCCACGGGAGGGGAGAATCCGATCTTTTTCGCGAGGTTGCTGGTCGAGATTTTCCCTTCTTGAAGAAGGGGACCTTGACTTCGTTTGTGGTAGTCATTGAAGGTTTGCCACCTTAAGCTCATGGTCGATTGTCTAAATTACAACCAATCTTAATCATGCTTTTATTAGTAAGCTACTAACTTCAATTACGGCCACGGCGTCCACGTTCAAATCGCTTCACTCGAAATGCGAGAACTGACTCGGAGACGAAACGACACTTGGTTAACGTTGAAGCTTTGAAGACCCAGTGAGCGGCAGAAGTCCCATGATCACCGTATATGGCTCAGATGCCACTGGAAAAAGCCTGATTTCACTTGTGAAACCTGACACATGTCACGTTGAACGTGTCTACCTTTGGCGTCCGACGCGCCCATCATTACTGCAATTAACTTGAAGTTAGTTATTGACTGCAGAGAGTAGTTATCTGCCGTTCTTAAGTTGTACGACACCAAGGGAAGTTACGCTGAGTATACTGTAGAGCAACAGCCAAATCAGACATCGTGCACATGTTGGCGTTCCATACGCACCTTGAGACTGCCAGGGTGCGTAATATCGATTGGTGAACTGTCAAGAGCAAGCGTCCGCATACCTACGTCCAACACGAGATACCACAGATGGGAATGTAATCATGATCCATAAGATCGTGTGCCCCGAAGGCGCTCTTGGAGGAAGTGAGCCCCAAGGACAAACTCGGAAAGGCCCTTCATGCACTGAGTCGCTATGAGTTGATATTTGTCCAACGAAAGCTTACATTCATCCCCAGCAAGGGAGGAGGCCCAGGAGACAATCATTCAAGGCTGCGCCAGAGGTAGGCAGATTCTTGAGCTGCACTGCTGATTATCGATGTCATCTATGCAATTGATAACTCAGCAAGCCAGAACAATAGATGTAAAAGACGTAAATTCAGTCCCAATTACAGCTAACAGAACATGTCAGCAAAAGTCGATACTCTACTAAAAAAGTTCAAAGTTTATGATCAGCAACCCCAAGTCCTCGTGCGTAAAGGTAGCAAAACTAAGCAAAAAGGTAGAAATGCAATCTGATGTGAACGGCACTAAGAGCTCCAGAATAGCAAAAACGCACGAAACATTCTGAAGCGGCGCGACCGGAAAAGATTGCAGGGAATGAGCGAGATGAATTGTAATGTGACTTGGCTATGAAAGAGAGAAGATTTGATATGATAACCATGAAATAGATTCAGATTTGCCTGTTCGTGAGATCGTGGTGCAGTGGCGCAATGCAATATCTGTGATAAAAAGGGCTTACTTGCAAAGATCTAGGAAACGGGTATATTCAGAAAAAATCATCATAAGACGTCGTATAATAGTTGAAAGTTCTGATATCTTCTTTTTATGTCCTGGTGTGCTAATTACAGCCGCTCTTCGGGCCTGGGTGTGGGCGTACGTGACGGAAAGGGAGAACCGTATGGTGCGTTGAGGTATCGCGAGGTGGATTCCATGTCGGAGAAGTAGTCGCTCTCAACAATGCTCGAGGGCTTTTCTGCAAGACCCAGAGCACTGGCGATAGCTCGGGGGCTTCCAAACGGCGACGACCTCTTCTGTGATGGGAATTGCCCAATTATGGGATCATCGGGGCCTAAAGGGGCGTCTGAAAACGGCTTTGAGCCGCCACTGATTGTAGATGTTATCTTTGTCTCAGGCGACGCGGGCTGGTTGTACATGGCAGTTGCTGCGAGCACCGTAGAAGCCCCGATGATGAAGGAAGGGGTGATGTGAAAGTCGAAGAGCACGACGGAGGCGAGGAAGGATATAATGATAGATAGTGACGTCGCAAACCCCTTCAAGATATTGTCCGAGTACTTGATCACGACAGCGGTCACCAAACCACCAAAGACCTGTACTGCCACCGTGGCCCACGCCCATCCACCAAAATTTCGGAAGAGGTAACTCAAGAAACTCATGGAAGGCGGTTGCGCAGGGCCGTAGAGGATGGGAAGGAAGGCAGGGAGGAGGGAGAAGAGCGAGAGTTGGACATTGCGCACCCACAGGTCTGCCTTGGAGTTCTTGAGTACCATCTCGAAGTAGACACCTGCGAGACCGGATGTAAAGCAGGCAGCAGTGACCGCACCAAAGCCCTTTAGTGGGCTCATAATATGGATGTGTAGAGGTGCCGCATCATGTGCACTCCCCACTCGAATCTCCCGCATTCCACTATTTGACGCAGTCGTCTGCACCTGGACAATACCAACGCCAATGGCCAAAAAAAACAAGGATAACCATTTCGTCGAAGATAGCGTCTTCCGGAGGAGGATAACTGAGAAGGCCGCAGTAGTTAGGATCTTCATCTGATATGCCACCTGAAAGGACGCCACGGGCAGATTACTGATAGCAACAAACTGCAACGAGTTCTGCACGACGTAAAGGACAGCTGGTATGGACAGCTTCCAACAATCGGGGCTAAAAATCTCACTGCATACTTGGCGGAAGGGTGCAGACCATGGAAAGAGTGCTTGCACGAAGCCAGTGAAAGATTTCCGGGATGACCAATGAGATTCTGATATGTCCTGTGCTCTCCATATTGCAATGACGAAAGATATGGATCCTTTCAGTATTTCGCATAGTAGTACTGCTGCTGCAGGAGAATATGACAGGTGCGGGGGTGTGGATACGCGAGAGTAGTACATCACAATGGATAAGGTTGCATTTTGAACGGCGAGGGTGATGAGCCTGATACATGGGAAAGTTAGCCATCTGCAGACCGAACACTTGATTGAACTCACGATACGTATTTCAGAGGCATTCCGCAGATTGTTGGATGTTTCGGAGCTGTTTCTGGTAGAGCTGCGTTCAGATGCTGGTTGAGAAGTAACCCAGTTGATTTGGGTGAGAGACCGTGAAGGCCTGAGGGAGGGAGCAATGGGGCTAGGCGTGGGCTGGTGTTTGTGGTACCAGAGAGGTTGGAAGATGAAGGCACAGAACGAATGGAAGGGTATGCACGATGATACATTTCATGAGAAGATGAAGGCACTGCGGACCAAGGTTTAGTAAAGAATGAAAGGGCGCTACGGATGACTTCACTGACTACTCGTGCGTGTTCCGTTTTTTCAACGAACGCGATTGGTTGGCTGGTTCGGATATCGTTCAGTGTGCTTCCTTCCACGTATAATTCAACGGAGACCGACAAGAAATATGATAAAAGGCTGTAGCTTGCTGACGTGAAAGGGATGAGAAAGGATTGCAACAGAAATCGTCTATGAAAAGCAGTACCTCGTCCGATTCGACCGTGGCAGTTAAATAGAGAGTCAAAATCTGTGACCACCGAATTAAAACCAAGTCGCCAAGAGAGCAAGGACGTATTAGTCTTCAACAAAGTCAGTGCTCTTAAGCACTGGGGCAGTGTAGGAAAAACTTTGAGGATGATGGAGGCGCACACACAAAAAAGGTGTATCCGTAAAAAATCACGACATTCACCAACATCGGCTATATAATAAGTCACTTGATCAACAAAATGGTTCTATGATCAACTTCATAATACATGATTCTAAACTCATTCTAGGCTACATACGGAACAACATTTTGACATGATCATGGGAACTACAGACTACCAGCTCATGGCGCTGAATGTAACCTATCAAGCTATGCAATCTGTGAAACTGTCATCAGCCCATCATCACAGCTCCTGATCGAGTCACAGGATGGGTACCAATGCGATACCTCAGCCTCGCCTTTATTTCTCCATCCACACCCATCTGTCTGTGCGGTTCTTTGACAAAAACCGCATCAGACACCCTCGCACTTCAAGGGACCCATTCGAGCGGGTTGTGTGTTTTTACCAGGATGATCTTCTTCGGCATGCATCGGTACCCATCACAGCTCAAACGATAAGAATATGCACGACTTACAATATTATAATTGCACGGTACCCATCTACAAACATCAGTACAAAAAGAGGTGTAGGCATCTCCAGGTGATCCTGCGTCCTCATCCCTCGACCAGTGGGAGGAACATTCAGCAAAGATTGTTTTTGAGACAACAGTTTAATCCTCGACGTTTGTCTGGACTATCCATCCTTGAAAGTTGCGTAAAGCAGAGGATAAACAGTAATTTGGACGTCGTGGTTTTGTTGAAAAAAATGTAGGGCGAACAAGGAAGATTTTGAATAGCACGGCGAATACCGAGCGGACTTACAAAGTCGTCCCAATTTGGCAAGGTGTCGGGCATCACAGAAAATTGGACTTGTTGCTTGACGAGGACGTCTAGGCATGGCTTCCGTTGTACAATCTCCTTTCGCTACTCTTCTCAAACGGTCAAAATTCTCCTCCTTTGACCCCCGCATCGCTCAAGTCTACACCACACACGGTGGTGATGCTCACCGCGGCAACTGGGGCTTCAAACGTCCGCTTCCGATACGCAGACGTGGAGCTTACATCACAGTGAAGGCTGTCGACTCACTTGAACAGCAGACAGAATGGAACTCTGCAGAGCCTCAGGCAATGTGGATGAAGAACTGGGATGAGTTGCAATTAAACCCCAGGTCGGAAGAGTTGCGTCGGCCGTCGAGCGAGGATTCTGGTGATATGGTAGACTCGGAGTATGCGCCAATGCGGATGGATCCACAATGTTGGCGCTCGCCTGCTGTCCCCAATGTCCATGCCATGTCCAACTCGGAATTCAAGAAATATGTTGCGCATATCCGTCGCAAACGCGAGCACTTCTTTGAATATCAGAAAATGAAGGCGGAAGCATTAAAGAAGCAGAAGGAGATGAAAGAGAGGGAGGAAGAGGCGTTAAAGCTGATGAAGACAGACTCGTCCAAGGAATCGTCTACACCCAAAGGATTGTCGAAGGCGAAAAAAGCCCCTCCCGAAAAACTTCCAACGGATTATTCCCTTGATGACTTCGCTATGTGGGAGTCTGAAGGGGTACGAGAGCATCCTCGATCACGTTCACTCGAAAGCGTACCACATCGCTCTGCAGGTCTCCATTACTCTCATTTCTCATCACTTCAAACATATCTCTCTACGAAGGAGCATAAAGGACGATTGGTTGAAGAGGTAAAGGGCGACAAAGGAAAGCCCATATATTTCGTGGCATCATACGCTGGTATGGGCACCCTCATACAGCAGAAGAACAAAGGAGTGGGCAACGTGATGACGTGGGGCGATCCAAGTAAAACCGGTGTGACGAACCTCAGGCCTGAGTCTGTAGTGTTGGAGAAGGCGCCAGAAGTGGTATACAAGAGGCAAGGGTTAAAAGCGGCGAAGCTCTCGATGACAGCATTTGCAAATGACGCGCAGAGTCACTCGCAAAGCAACACCCATAGGCCTGGCTCACTGGAGTATATCACGGCTGAACCTCTGCAGTCTTTCGCCAATCACACCCCACACCCTAAGCGCGCAGCGAGGTTCGATAATATCGTGCGCAAGTCGACGCAACCACCGCCGCGCAATCCTAGTGAGACGACACTGGACTTTTTGCAGGAGATCCTTAGAAAGAAGAGTCCTGATACGAACGGGAACGGGGATTTAGAGAAATCATAGTAGTTTTTTATCATAACATTGACACTCTTTGAATCGACCTTGTGCCACGCCTTTTGTGGCTCGCGAAGTGACACAAACGCGTGGTGTGCGCGTGACATGCCGTGACCCATTAACCGCGACAAGCGTGTCTTGTTTAAGTTCCCACGGCACTTACTCCTCCAGTTTAGGTGCTCGCCGTCACCAACGATGCCACGCGAATCTACAGACCGCAGAAAATCAAGTATAGGTAGTCGGCGCGGCCCCCCAAAGAAACATATTCCATTCCGCGCCGACGATCTTGGCCTCGGAAAGAAAACCGGAATTGCAGTCCAATACGTCGGCCGTGACTCTGATGAATTCGAGCCATTCGACGAGGTCATCAAGCAAGCTGACGATCGCACACCGCCCCGAGTTAAATCACGCAAGAAGAAGGCGCCAGTCGTCGCTACTCCCGTTCCAGAAGTCGACGAATACGATGAGGATGGGGAGATGTCCATGGAGTTGGCAGAAAGTGAGTGACTTTGACCGCAAGTACGATCCGACGTGTTTATCACCATGATTTTACACAGGCAACCAGGGCAGTCCGCTGGCTTACCTTACCAATGCGCCTCCCATAATGGCGCCTAACAGTGCGCGCAAACCGGGCTCGTCGCGGTCCGTTCCGCGAACGTCTGAGATTGACTTTGACGAGGTACCTTCGCCCCGTATGCGCACTGCACCGTCCAGGCGTGAATCGACTGTGAATAGTGCAGGACCTTCAGTACTCTCAAAGTCGTTCACCGTATACAACGACCCTCGTGAGCCTGGCCCTGCTTCGGACCCCGAGTTCGAGCCAGCAAATCAAGACTTTGACTATGATCCCCTACCGAACGACAGCCCACCGCAAACAGGAACGAGTTTTAATTATGTGAATGCGGACGAGGATGATGAGGATGACGCTGCAGAAGTCGAAAAACAGATGGCGTCACAGGCGAAGAAGAAGGCTGACAAGGGCAAGGGCAAGGGGCGCGCAGATGTAGAGCTGGAGCAACAGGAGGAAAACGAGATCGATGAGGATATTTCCCAGGGACTCGAAGAAGTTGAGAATGCGCCAGATGAGGATGAAGAAGATGAAGACCCACCCCCTAAGAAGCCACGCAAAGAAAAACCGAAAGAGCAGCAACCGAAGAAACCAAAAGCAGCGCGTGCACCCAAACGAGTCATCAAATCAGTCGAAGAAAGTAAGTCATCTCTTACACCATGAGCAAGAAATTCATCCACCTTAGATTCTCCACCACCTGATGGGGTACGTCGTAGTCGACGACATCGCTACAAGCCGCTCGAATACTGGCGCCAAGAAAAAGTCGTCTATGGTGGTGATACTTCTGGCCTAATTCTCGTTCCTCAAATTAAAGAAATCATACGCATCCCGCAAGAGCCTCCTAAACCACTCGGGAAGGCAGGAAAGAAGCGCAAGCGCACAGGCAGTGAACGTGCGAAGAGTATACCTGAGCCATTTGACCCCGAGGAAGGCTGGGACGACGAAACACAGGAATCCGGTGTGGTCATTGACTATGTCACCGAGGAGCCTGTGTTAAGACGTACGTAGCTTCTCCCATTGGCACTTTATGGTCTTATATTGACTATCGTTGTTTTAGGTATTGTCTATACAGCAAAAAAGGTCGATCCGAGACCTGCAGCTGGCGGCGGGTGGTTCTTTCAAAAGGTCTTTGGGGAGGGCGACTTTATTGCAGCAGGCGTCCTTCGTATACCCCCGCAGGGCCGCAAACCAAGCAAAGGCACAAAAGATAATACTTATGTTCGCATTCGTCGCTACACTGCGCATTTCAATCTATTCACCTCATTTTTACGCAGGTTTTCTACGTCATTGAAGGTGCCGTAGCCGCTGTGATTCACGAATCACAATATGTTGTAGCTACAGGGGGCATGTTCATTGTGCCGCGTGGTCAGTCCCATTCCTCATGCCCCGTACGCTGGTCTCATAAATAATATAAACCGCATCCACATTCAGGCAACACCTACTTCATCGAGAACATCTCCGATCGAGATGCGAAAGTCTTTTTCACGCAAGCTCGCCAGGTATCGTTAGACGAAGATCAGCAACTAGATCACGTATCGCACTCTGCGCCTCCTTCATCGCATCCCCAGCGGTTGAGTGAGGGGGCGACTTCGGTAGCGAAGAGGGGGACGTCGATGAAGATGTGAATGGTTTAGCATGAGATTTATGAATTTAATAGTGCATTCTTTGTATTGCAGTTTCTTTTTTATCGTCATCGGTTCACTGTAACTTATCATAATTAAGTGTCGTTTCTGTCGACGAAATGAATGGGACGGTTATAGCGTTGGCTTAGCATACTTATATCCGCTAGCACTTGGTGTAATACTCATACCCTTGTATTCCATCCCAATTATGTCAGGTCGCTCAAACTCTGTCAGGGCCTCTATCACGATAAGATGAGCTGCGACTTGAAGTAGTCTTTGCTTCAAGTCGCTACTCATCCTACGGTGAGCGGGATCAAGACAGTCGTTTTGATGATCAGTCGACCCAATATGGTACAACGGTGACTACACGAGATGGAAGGTTATACAAGACAAGCAACTGGAACTCTGAACGGGGCAGCGGCGAAAACAGAGAGAACAAGGCATTGACAACAGTCACCATGCACACCAATTTGGCATTCCTTCATTGGTTTGCGCACTGTGTCCTAGACTCCGAGTCGTCGGGACTACTGGAAGGTAGTAAGCTTTCAGTATATTACCTTTTGGTGTAACGGTTATATGCCAGCGGCAGTACGACCTACTTACGGGTTAGTCTTCGTGAGTTTGAATCGTCTAGTCAGCGTGTTCCGTTTGAGGTTGAAGACCGTGTTCCGAAAAAGTCGGCGAAGATCTTGCTCCAAGATGGCAGTGCCTTTAATGGCATTGACCAAGACCTCGGTCTCTTGATAGTCCGATTCGACATAGATGCGCAGGACCGGTTTCCATTGAGCAGTGGCCTTGCCTCCGTCTCTGCAGTATGAACTGTGAGTTTCCTGGAGGGAGAATGAAGGGGAGTTGACATACTCAACTTCTTTGAAGAAGAGCATCGGATCAGGCCCAGTCATGCTGGCTTTTGATGGGTTACACAATTGTTTCCATTCTCTGCAGTATGAACTGTGAGTTTCCTGGAGGGAGAATGAAGGGGAGTTGACATACCCATCTTCTTTGAAGAAGAGCAACGGATCAGGTTTAGCCATGATGGCTTTTGATGGGTTATAAAAGCCTGATGGTTCCAATGAGGTGAGAAAAAGAAAAGAAAAGGGGTCACAAACCGACTGCAAGGTCCTGAAGAAACCCAGTCTCGTTCTCTGCCGTCAGGTAATCTTTGATATCATTCACAGGTGGCTACGCAGGTTATTAGTAAACTGCATAGATGAAGGCAGATGAACGCTATTCATACAGAGAAACGTGTTTTATTGTTATCTTTCAGGGACAGTGTGGTTTTTTGGCCTGGCTGAATGATGACTTGTGTTTGTGCTAGGAACCGCAGAGTAGTTGTGAGTCTCCCACCTTCAGCTCGAAGTGACGGAAAGTTCGAACGAGGTTATCATGTCCGATGTCTGCTTTGGAAAAAGCGAAGCTATACGTCGAATAAAAGCAACGTTCGTGAGCATGATATTGGACATTTCTCGGACAATACTTACTTGTCCGTGTAGGTCACATCATAGCTGTACGAGCCTAAGATGAAGGTTCATAATTGAAGTGAGAATTGGGCGCGAGGGACCCACCTCTCGCTGGGAAAGTAATGGCTCTGAAATCATTGAAAGTCTTGTATTCCTCAAAAGTGAAATCGGGAGTGCTTACTTCCAAACCACAGGGTAGATTGTGTCGTAGAGGCCCTCCATGTCGGTATCAAAAACGAGCAAAATCGTCGTTTCTCGGCCGAGATTTTCGCTGCAAGACGGTCAGGATGAAACAGTACTATAGCTCAAAGACGCTCACGACTGAAATGTCAAGTTCCTAACGATGGTCCCAGGAGCCGTCGACATGATAGGTTGTAAAGTTATTCTCAATCACAAAATGCAGTTGAGAGTAAGTATGGATTGAAGAACGTCGGGTTCTGCGGTTGGTGGAGGTCCAGGAAGGAGGGCTTTTATATGCCCCAGATAACAGGCTGTATATGCTGTACAGCTGTTCTTGGTTTGCGTCACAAGCTGTGGCTTATCGATCTTCTGATCTCTGGAATATTTTTAGCGTGAGACCCGACCATTGCAGGGAATCTCGTTCAGCTATGTAGTAGCGGCGAGCGCTATAATACATATGCGGCTAATGGGGTCAGAGATTAACGCCCTACCAACAAAAAGCAACCTCCAGGGTCATTCTCCGTAGTAGAAGGTTGCTTATACGAACCTCATTAATTGGAACTTGACAGGAAAAGAGGAGGAGATAAAGCTGGCTGGCTTTGCATCACCAGCTGCAACGTTGAAGTTGAGAAGGAGATAAAGCTGACCAAGGTTTGGCTCTGCGTAACCAGCTGCAACGTTTAAATTTAAGTCGAGGAAGGATATCTGCGATGATGGGCCAAGAGTCATGTGTTCAGATATCAAACGAATGCACTGGTCAACCCAGCACGTCTGGCTGCGACCTGGGGAACGACTGGACGCGAACCTGAGCGCTTCATCAACGAAAATACACAATCGGGATTAAAATTCAGCGAGGTGAAAAGCATAACCTGAAAGCCGATATTCACAAAGTTGACGACAGCCTGAATTCACTATTCTGATCTCTTGCCTGTTGCAATCACCTCAAAGAGTACTGAGAGGATATAAGAATGCGGAATGCCCCTCGGGAATGCAACATGTGACGTGCAACCTTTCCCGTAGTAGTGGTGACTCTACTGGGACCATGTCAACAAAGTATCCTTCAGGTCTAAGACAGACTCAACTTCCCTCAGCATCATCCACATTATATCCGCGCATCAGACTCTGCTTCTTAACCTTATCGGAGTCATGGGCTGATCCGAGTCGTGGCTTAGCACACCACCCACCATTGAGCCATAGGTGGTTGGAATACCTCTCTAGAACTTTCTGTCAGGGAACGGGCGCAGACGTAGTACGCCAGGGTGTCCAAAATGGACATATGTCGGGTTTCAAACGTGGAATACGTAGTTTGCATTCCATTCGAACGCCGATCTTTTGGGATCGATAGATGGGACGACTGTCTTTCTCCCATCGATCTGGCTAATGAAGACTGACTGTGATCCAGAAAGCCCGAAATCGTCGGCGAACACGGAGTCTTCAGTAGGGAACTGTCAGATAACTTTCGCGTCCTTGATCGAGAAATGGCGTTGGCCCTGTTTCGAAGCGTGTCAAACATTGAAAACAACCTATACAACGCAAGGCACATAAAAATGTCTAAATTGCAGAACCTGTGAATCCATTGATTTGCTGCATTCAGTGTGACCGCCTATCAATACACCCACGATCAATGCCAGAAGAAATCTCACGTAGATGTGGCCGAGATTGGCATCAGCCATGACATTGATGATAAGTCGAAAAACAGTGAAAGCGACCACGGTGCTTATTGAAAAAGCCACTGAAAGAAGCGCTGAAAATATGGCTAACGCCACCTGTATGCGGAATACCATGTCTGCAGCAAGATGTGGATTCAGGACAGTATCTTGTAGGAGATGCAACTTAGCGCCTACTCACCTTATCACATGTAAGTGACTGCTCTTTCTTCAACGCTCCTGCTGACCGAGACACAGAACAAGGTTGAATATTGAATAGCAGTCATCATTCACGAAGTATCCTCCAAAGCGCCCGTCCAGCCTACATGTAAGGAAATGCCTCTTCTCAAATTGATGCTCAAGCGTCACGAAGGATTTGTTCACGACGTAGCTTCCATCTTCGGTACTTGTCTTGTCACTAGCTCGGCCGACAAGAGTCTTTGAGTGTGGGATCTGGACACCGGGAAATTGGTGGGAGAGCCCTTGTAAGTTGTTGGGACACGACACCGGAGTCTGCACTATCACAGCATCCTCAGATGAGTGTTGGACTGCGAGTGGAGGAGCGAATGGAAGCATCCTGGTCTGGGAAGTTGTAGCAAACAAGATAGTTCAAAAGAGTGCCCGTCTCGTTCAAGGGCCATGGGATTTTTTTTTGGAGCGTTGTATTTGCAACGGCATTTGCAAGCGCATCATGGGACAGAATGGTACGCGTATTGGAGAGGGAGACGGGCAAGATAGCCCTCGGACCACTTACACAAAGTGGGGAATGACTCGGACTCGGAGGTATTATCGGTGTTGTACGGGAGAAAACTAACAACAGGTACCGATGCAACACAACATTGTTTGGAACGCAATAAATCGTTCTAATATAAAACCGTGACATCCCCGCTCCGGCTGGGCGCTGCCTTGATCTTTCCCTATCTGCAGCACCGCCCTCCTTTGGTGGTGGTTGTGATTACTCACTGTGCTGTATTTCTACCTGTACGAGAATGACACATGCATGCGTCACTGTCAATGTTACTGGCCCTTTGAAGAGTTTTGATATCATGAAAAGCGCTGCGCGCCTGACCCGGAGGACCCCTTCCCCAATTTTGCTGCAAGAACATGGGTACATGGTGAGCTCATGTTACCAGCTTTTATCACATTCTCCAGATCGTACAGATGATTGCGAAACTCGATGACACCATCACATACGTCCCGGAGGAGCGTGCTCGTTGAAAGAATGACGATTCTTGATCTAGGACAATGATTAAAAGCATACTTGATGGACATAATAAGGGCCATACCGGCTTGGGAAGAGGAGAATTTGAAAGTTCAACAATTGGGTCCTTCGATGTTTGAAAATTTTGAACGTTCAAGTGGACTGGCCCAGCGGGAGTCTAATGATAATAGACTCCAGTTGATGTACCACGCAATCCTGATCAGCTGAAAAGCGCTGGTGCACCTACCCACAGGAGCTTGTTTCACTTTCTTCGATCTGCAGTTGGTATTATCTGTTCAGAAGGGATGCTTCCGTTTGGACGCTCCACTCATGATCCACCGCCCATCTGGAGATACTGCAACAGTCCTTCGACGCCCACGCTATATCGATATCACTTTGTTGGCAGTTTATACGCTTAATCCTGCGCGTATATGGGTCAGTCAGCATTTCTCGCTCCGTGTCTGCATGGCGGCCAAACTTGTGATCGGGGAATTGATTGCCTTGCGGTGCTGCAGTGGCCAGGAGAGTGTGCAATGCAGCCAAGTTGTCATTTTCAAGACCCGATGATGCTGGCAGGAACGAGAACCTCATTCTCCCTCAGCCTGCCTTGCAGGTGCTATCACCACAGCCAACCAGTATCAAGCGATTGATTCGTTGCATGCATATTATCACTTTTCAGTACAAGATGAATGAGAGAAGATATCCCGTGTCGACTGACTCGGATGTGGCCGGGAAATTGTATCAGAATACAGTAAAAGCGGCCACGGCGCCTACTGAAGAAAACTTCTGGAAGAAGCGCTGAAGATGGTCCGTATGCAGGACACCACGTGTCTATGTACAGCAGAGCTGACATCAGGGTTCAGGGATAGTCAGTATCTTACAGAAGATGCAACTTAATGACTACTACTCACCATAGCGCATGTAAGTCATTGCTACTCCCTCAATATGCCTGCTGACCGAGATATGGAACAAGATTGAATGGCGGTCACCACCCACAAAGTATCCACAAAAGCGCCCGCACAGCCTGTTGAACTGACACTCAAGGGCCATGAGGCGCGTGTGTACGAAGTAGCTTTCATCGTCGGTACCCGTCTCCTCGTCACTGGCTCGGCCGACAAGAGTCTTCGGGTGTGGGATCTGGACACGGGGAAACAAGTAGGAGAGCCCTTGTTGGGACACGATGACATTGTCTGGGCGGTCTCGGCGTCCCCTGATGGACGTTGGATAGCGAATGGAGGAGAGAATGGAAGCATCCTGGTCTGGGAAGTTGTGACAAACAAGAGAGAGCTCAAAAGGGTGCCCGTCTCGTTTAAGGGCCATGAGAATATGGTTCAGGGCATCGTATTTGCACCGGACAACAAAACATTTGCAAGTGCATCATGGGTAGACTGGTGACCAGCCCCTCTATGAGGCAAGCCGTCGATAGAGGGACTGGTAAAACTGGGTTTGAATTCGGATACTGAGCGGATTCCCAAGGTAACGTGACGGATAATCCTTTTTGGAGATATCGGAGACCACGTGAAGTTTTGCTAAGTTTTCGTTAAGTCCTAACTTCATCAGAGAACCTGTGAACAAATGAGAATGATATTTAAAGTAATATATTGTTAAGCATCGCAACAATCAGCGTAAATTTGCCACCCGCTTTCACATGGGAATGTTTGGCATTGTCGAGGAAAGACTAATTTGCAAGTACACGGGCCTGGCAGCCCTATTTGCCTCGAGGACTTTTTCACTGGCACGGGTCTAGGAGACAATGTACTCGCACAGGTTCATGCATTGGAATATGAGCCTGGTTTGAGAAGGACAAGGAAGGAGGTTGCAGCATGCAGAACTACGAGACACTCGGGCGATGCTCATCAGTGAAGAGAACGGTGTCATTTGGTCTTTGCACAATGTATTTTTTCTCGCTGCGGATGACTACCGAATGAGCGAGTAACTTGCTCTGGTAAAAAGTGTGAGTAACAGTAGACATTAATTCTCAACGAATAGTTTGTCTGTATTGATCGAATGTTCGACGAGTGTCGCGTTGAGTGGTATATTGCATAGAATAGCGACAATGTTCTGAGTTGTGTTCAAGTAGGTATCACTGCTCGATGGACGCCGAGTTGCAATGACATAGAAGGACCGGAGTCGCGCACGCAAAATGTTTGTTGGTAAACTGTTGCACAGAACCATGCATTATACGGAGCGCGAATACAGTTCCGAGGTATGTGAGAGTACACACGATTTCTCAATGCATAGATTTCCCAGTCTGACACTGAAAAGCAATATTATTGTGCAATGGAAACTTACTGGAACACAATACTGCATCAGATCATCCCTTGGGACAAAATCAAAAGCGTACATTTTTGATGGAGTGCACAGAATTTGCGGTTGTGACCGCGTTTGGCGATCATTCGAACCTCGGTGTAACGCTGCAAGCATGCGCCGTGGCAGTGCTAAATTGTAATCTCACACAATTATTGTCATCTTTGCTATTTGAATGCTTCTAGCCTTTCTAGCCGAAGCATCTGAAAGATCTTGTGGACTACTCAAACACCTTGAGTTCATAGCGGTGGGTGATGCTTAACTTTGATGTCTCACTTGCCAATCAACGAGCTCCTTAGGTGTTTCGTCACTGCTCAATTGCTTTTGCGTTTGTCCTACTTTGCGGGACGCTTTTTGATGTTGGACTTCGCTCGAGACTTTATAGCGGCGAGTGATGCTTCACCCTGATGCTGCACTTGTCTCTCATAGATAATTTCTTCGGTTAAAATCTAGAGTATACAATTTTATCCGAGTTGAAACAGTTCACGATCGTAACAATATAATTGTAAATGATTCAATCATTACCATTTTCACAATCTAAACCCTTCTGACCCCCCTAGCCCAGAACTTCTGAAGATCCTGTAGACTACTCAGCTACCTCATGGGTGCCTCAAAGCACGCGAGCACCAATTCATACATTGCTTCAAATCTTTATGTGAGCTTCTGTGAATATCCCATACCGCGACGGTTGTATTTACTTGCGACGCGTCCAAAATAGGTGGTAGCGTCGTGCGGACGCTGTGCCTTTGTGATGTAGTACCTTGGCTCAAGAGTTCATATCAGTGAGTCAAAGCTTCGTCTTGGTACCTACTCACCATTCAACGAGTGTTATGTCCTGCTCGGAATTTTGGCACCAAAGTTTTTGTTTGGCACCGTTGAGTGTTTGTGACGAGTTATCGGCGCGAAATTGAAAAAACGTAGAGATCCCGAAGGTTGTGTGAGCTTCTGTGAATATCCCATACCGCGACGGTTGTATTTACTTGCGACGCGTCCAAAATAGGTGGTAGCGTCGTGCGGACGCTGTGCCTTTGTGATGTAGTACCTTGGCTCAAGAGTTCATATCAGTGAGTCAAAGCTTCGTCTTGGTACCTACTCGCCATTCAACGAGTGTTGTGTCCTGCTCGGAATTTTGGCACCAAAGTTTTTGTTTGGCACCGTTGAGTGTTTGTGACGAGTTATCGGCGCGACATTGAAAAACGTAGAGATCCCGAAGGTTGTGGTTTGTTTCTTGAATCAAGCCTATCAAAAACAAGCAGAGGTGTTTGAGTACTAGAGCTTGAGCGGTGTGCTGGAGATTGGTCATAATTATAACAGCCAGTTAACGTGCAACCGAAAAACACAACCATTTTGCTCTATCACCACAGACCCGTTCACTTGTAATTCTCATCACACGTATACAAAACAATCAAAGAAGGCCTTGGGTGAGCCGAGAAGCATTAGTGTGCATTTCCTGTAACATAACAGTCACCAGCAAAGTAAATGGAATTGCCAAAATTGCCAATCATACGTAGTGTTATACCTTGTTACACATATGTAGTATTCAGTCGTATTGAACAACAAGGTGGCCAATTCGTCAACGTTGAGAGGTCACATTCATTCATTAACATGATTACAACGAAATCCTAACAAGTAGTAGGGAGATGATAGGGAACTGGACTGAAGCGCCAGGCAAAAGGATTAAAGAAAAGGCTATGTAGTAGAGAGTGAGAGAGTGACACAAGCAGACAACATTATCGAACAACTATCAGTCAGAATCTAATTCGGCGTCCTCCATCTGCTGTCTCTGGGTAGCGAGAGTATTGACGGACATGAGAGATATAACGTCCGGCGTCAAGTCCTGCCGATGGTTTCGTCCGAAAACTTTTCTGTGCAAGAAGTTAGTGATCAGAGTGACTCAATTGATGACATCGATGACTTACCTGGTCCACCACTCGAGAAGTTTGTTCACCCGGGCTCGCGCAGCTGGACCCGGGGCGTCTTCAAAGAAATCTACGATATTGTTCCAGAAAATATGATAGTCGAAGTCTCCGTCCACTGTGCGCCAGGAGGTGAGGTTGGAAAGTGCAAAGTGAATCTGCAGAATTCATTCAGCTTCACAACTAATAGAGATAGGCGGGAATTTGTGTTGATGCTTACTTGGCAAGTTGCATAGGCGATTGCGCGGGGAGTTACCTTTCTCATACCTATGATAGAGGCAACACAAGTCTTCACTTTAGCCTGATCAGATCGTCTTCGCGCGCGCCGGTTGTTCTCGATAATGTCGGCACCCTCACCCTCACCATCCACTTCATTGGCGGATGAGGGAGATGTAAAGATGGCCTTTAATCCCTGCGATACGATGAGCTATGAATCAGTTTTCCAGGGCAAAAACATTAAGACCGCTCACCATAACCAGCAGCCTCGACTTGAAAAGACCGCGTTCTAAATTCTCGGTGTCAGCTTCATAATTTTCATACACGAATGACGGCCATGAATTCTCGGAAACGATATAAGCGGTCGTACGGTCACGAATGCCAGCCTTAACGCTAGAGGAAATATCAACATCATGTAAGTGACGGACTTGGATCACCACATACATTGGGTCCTCCCAGCGCCATTCTGCTGGGCAGAGCAGTTTACCGCAAGCATCACTCGTAAAACCTCGGTGGTGCTTGTCATCGGTCCTGATGAGCGGAGTCGGACAACACTCCATATTCACCCACGATGCAACGAGGTCTTTGAGAGTTCCTGTGTCATCGCCACGAGCTGAGTCCGCACCTCGCTTGAGCTACATTTAAATGAGTGAAATGAGCAAGACGTGTAACAAAATGTTTTGAAGAACCTTTCTTAGCATGTCTTCTGTTTCTTCATGATCGAAACCTGCCAGCTTCTCGTGAACCCAAGATAGTGCCTTAGCGAGTTCGATATAGCCACGTTGAAGGCGGTCTTGTCTGTTCACTTTGGTAAACAAGCGCAGCAACTTGCATAAATCTACTTACTCCGGAGTGGTGTCTCTGTCGTTTTCTTCTTCACAACGCCGGTCGTTTTCGGCAATAAGATCCTCTATGGGAGTATAAAGGTCAACCATACGACGGATTGCCCATCCCTGCGAGACGTAATAAGTTATGTTCCTACAATGAGGCATAAGTTAGTTCCAATTTTACAAGCTAAGGTCGAAACGTGCACACCTTTTCTTCGTCGCCTTGTCCTGCTTCAACATTTCAACCTCCGACATAAGGGAGGCAATTTGTCGCTTCGCCCTAGCACCAGGCGAAGTCGGGACGCGCAAGGAGACGTCTGGAGGCTGGTGGCTGCCCAGCGCGTGCGTAGATTCCGACATATCAAATAAACCTGGAAGAAAGATTGTGAGAGGAAGTGCAAAGAGGGCGAAAGGTGAATGTGAGGGTGAAAGAGCCTATGAAATTCGAACTCGTCTTATATGCTCGCGGTCTACGTCATTAACTCACTCACCTGAAAGCAGCCTAGCGTCTAGGTCAATCACTCGTCTGAAAGCAGCCTAGCGTCTAGGTCAGTCACTCGTCTGAAAGCAGCCTAGCGTCTAGGTCAGTCACTCGTCTGAAAGCAGCCTAGCGTCTACGTCAATCACTCGTCTGAAAGCAGCCTAGTATTAGTAATCGGACTCACTTTCGTAAGTGTCCTGGCCATCCCGGGCGGAAAATTGGAGACCCGTACGTCACGGTCGTATCGCGATCTCTGACATTTTACTTACACAGTGACTTGGTAGAGTGCCCTACGCTGCATTAACAAAAATTTTCTCGCTAATCGAAGCCACTACTAAGAGGCTCGAAAAGACCGCCCTCCTTACCTCGTTCGTCCTTCTCGCCATCCAACGCAGCAAGAAGGATGATTCCAACTCTCTCCTGCAATCTAAGGAGGTCGTTATTGTTGTGCGTTGCCTGGCCATTGACGACAGGCGTCGGCGGTGCCACTCATCGCCAAGAAGATCGGCATCCTTCCCACTTTGCGTGGACCCAACGGGCTTATTTCCACTGACTGGGAAAATGTCAGAACGCCGTCAAACTGACCTGCTTGGGCTGATCCTCGTCCACGACGCCGCCATCGAAGAGCACATCACCATATTCACCGATTACCCACAAAGCAGCCAATGTTAGTGACTCTTGTGAGATGTTATCCTGGAGGGCGGTATAGAGCTTGGACGATGTGTATGCTTGAAGCTCTGGGGTATGAGCGACAAGACGGATAGAAGCAAACAGGATCTCCTCGCGGACAAAGTTTCTGGCCTAATATGAACGTGAGTGAATAGATACCTTTGACGTTGAGAATCCACCCACCAATTTGAGCACCCTAAGTACAGTGTCGATGTGCCACCGTTTGTTTGGAGCGAATCGCTCTGCAGCGAGTGATATCTGTGTTGTCATGCCAAGCTTGAACTCGTCGTCCACAACCTCAAGGAAGGCAAGCAGCTCGCGAATGAGTATCCGCACGTTCTGCTCATTGATGAGCACATATGACAATTCGAGAGCACGCCGCCTGATGGATATATTGGAACGTCGCCTACCTGAACGGGGTCGCGGGTGCGTGAATCGTTGAACTTTGAGCGCTTGTGTAAGATATCAGCCTTATCCCCGGACTGAGTATTGATTTTGACTTACAGATGTCTTTTTGACGACACCATTCTTAACCTTGCCCAGCAAGCGACAAATTTTGCCACGGGGTCGGCCCTGGAGAAAGGATGGGTCGTTATTGAGTTCCAACTTCATGAACGTGAACCACTTACCCGGGGCTCAGCAGTATTTGTTTCGTTGCGTGTCTCGATGTCTGGAGGAGGAACTGACCTCGACTCGGGGTTCCCCAATTGAATTGGGTTGTTCATGGTGAATGGCTGATCAAAGTAGTATAAGACAAGAAGTAGTTGGAGGAAGGGTGGGCGCTGGCCTCCGAGAGGCAATGTTTGCTGCTATGTTGACTTCAGGCGCTAAGCATTGGGTGGGAGCCAAGGAACTCTGTCAGGAAACGCAAGGAAGAATGAATCGAAGATTTAATTCGGTCGGGCTCTATATACTCGAATACCGTACCAATCAACTGGAAAGTTGAAGGAAGGAGGATGATCTCAGAGGATCTCAGGTCCTTGACTCTACGTCGGTCAGTCTTTCACGCCTAGAAATTTGTATGACCGCTCAGTCCTGAGATGAAATGTGTAGGACGGCGAGGCGCCATACCTATGAGTAAGGTCGCACCAGCTAAAAACATGTATATTATGTCAACCTACACTTGAAAGCTGGTTGAACTAAAACGGAGTACCTATCATGACCGTTAGTATGATTTTAAAAAGAGAGGTCATTAGAGATTTCCTCGAGCATCTCCGCATCAAACCCATCGCCAAGATCTTGGTCATCTCCCGAGTCAAGTTCCTCTTCATCACTTTCGTCGTCTGAAACCTCCTCACCAACTTGGTCGACATCCATCTGTTCATCATCCGAGTCATCATTGTCTTCTTCGCGGCACTCACCATTGTCTCGGCCTTGATCAACATCCATACCTCCTGAGTTCACTGTTGTTGTTGACCGGAGGCCAAGACAGCCTCTGACGACCCTCCGCAAAGCCACTGGGTGGCCTACACCTAAATGCGTATAACGCAAGAACATGTCACGATCAGCAAAGCTAGCTCTAAGATATCAGAGTCACCAATTCACAAGAAGACATGCTGCACTTACATGCCGACATAAAATGCTTCCCAGTCATCCAATTCGTCCTGGGCACGTCCTAATGATTTTCCATGGCGAAGTGAAGTCACACCGCGCTCAGAAGCGAACGCAGGGATCAAATGGGCTCCTCGAATCACTTGCCCGGGATCAAGAAATCCGAATGCGTCATAATCTGACTCCTCCACAAATGCCAGCTTGGGAAGGCGAGCGCACTGTATGCCTGACTGATAGCCTGACGATATTAATGGCGCGAGCCACCTGACGTGCAAGACCTCGAGGTGCTGTTCACGGGCTGAACCATCACCTTCGAGCCACATGTCCATGTGATAAATACCCAGTACGCGAGCGTACCAGTATGGGTGGGAAGGTGAGGTTTCTCCTGAAAGCACCATAACGTCAGCGTGTGTTCTGGGGTTGATAGTGTCGTATCCGCGCCTCATATCGTAAGTCGTATAGTGTACCTGCATCGTCTGGACAGAGTAGATTGTATTATTAGGAATTATGACCAGGTTACGCTCCTCATCTGTGAATATATGGTCACAACGACCAACGTCCAGCTTCTTCAACCTATATAAAATGTGGTCCTTCAGTTTCGGGATGAAGTTCTGAAAGCCATCATGAGCGAACCGGCAGTCAACTGGGCGAAAGTATTAGCTTTACCTTAGTAGCAGTATCGCCATCATGTTCCCGGAGAAATGCGAACAAAGGGACCGGCACGTTTCGACTGATCGCAATAAAATGATGATCTTTGGATATCGATGGAGCAGGAGAATCAGCTGGTGATTGGATATTTGAGGAGGGAACACCTGCTGCTTCTGCGACTCGCCGAAGTACACGCCACCTCCGTTCGTGCTTCGCTAGCTGTGCAGGAGTGTCCACCTTGCTAGTAAGTGGATAAAATGCTTTCAAGGCTCTGTGCGCCAGCTCCCCCTGGTGAATATAACTTCAGAACCATCCTTGAGATAAGAGACGATGCTTACAATTTGAGTGGTGAAAGAATCTGTCGTACCAAAGAGCTTGATGGTTCGTACATAATCACCCATGGCGTGAAACTTGTAGGTGCTCAAATTGAACCTTTTCACCCTCGGTACGCTTGGTTCCGAAGCAACTGCCATTAGGTCCAACACCCTGCACCAATTTTTGTTGGCGAGCTGCCCTTTCTTTTGGTAATTCTACTGTATTGAAAACAGCGCAGGTTAAGTCGCAGAAGTTTCGCAACTGCTTAGAGAGTTTTTTGAATGTTTCCTCGAGGAAACTCAGTGTTGAATCTGAATGAATTCTTAACTTGGCGAGTGCATGCCACTGAGCGAACCTATATAAAAGAGACTGTATGATCTTATCGTGGCTAGCGGGAAATAGCCCTTCAAAGACAGGTATCGCACACTGATAAGAGGCCGTCAGCAAACTGGGTATAGGAGTCAAATAAAGCGAGAAGAAACCTGTAGGATATCTTCGAAGTCTCGCGCCGCGAGCCTCTTCATCTCAGACGTGTTGTTTGCGAACATTCGAATTACCCCGTCACCGAAAGTAGGAACCAGACGAAATCTATAATGAGATAGACTTAGTGACTTGTCGCGGTTACTAGTACTACATAAACTCTGCCTACCTTGCATCTAATGTTGCAACCAGCTGGTTTCCCCCTGGAAGCGCATAAAGGATCCGAACTGAGGTGCTTGAATAATGCCTTCCAGGTGCCCAACTCACACTCATGCATAAAGTCCACTACCAGCATACGAAATGGGTCAAGACCCAGTGCTCCCAGCTTCTCGACAAATGTATTCTGCAAGTCACTTTGAGCAGGTACGCGAGGGCAACAGACAATTTGCGCTTACCAGAATAGGCACCCATGAACCTTCTCTCAGCGTCTCATCAACCTTCACACCATCCACGGTGTTACCCCCGTTGTAGATATATTCCCGTGCCTTGATAATCTTAGCCAAGACGTAGATTCGAATATTGGTGACACGGCTCTTCATGTCTTTCAGGAGGCCTAGAGAAGGAAACATGTTTTTTGGTGTAAGACAACGGGGACACGGGCATGAGCCCATGTCCTTGATGGTGGCAATTAAAACCCTAAAAGTCGTTGAGTAATCTGCCAAGTTTTACTGACAAAACGCACTTTTCAGGGTAATCAGCTGAGTACATGAATATACGCGGAAATATTCTCCGCAACACACCATCAGCACATCTCAACACAATACCGTGGCGGTATGCGTGAACAAAATCTTGGTCTAGTAAAATGTCCCAGCACTCGTGAAATAATTCACGTCGACAGTGTGTTTGAAGGGCAGCCATGCCACTTTTGGACATGCGAGGCAAGGCACTGAGCACATCTTTGACTTTATCGGGCAGCTGATGAACAGTCGTTTGAGAGATCATTACAAATATAGGGGGAGAACTCACCGATGGTAAAAATCCCACAAGGTGACAGGCGCCGGACTTTGGCGCCGAGCGAGCGTACTTTGTCAGATTTCCGAAGTACATATACAGGGGCCATGCCTTTGCCGTTCCAAAGCTTGCCAGATGCGTGGCGTCCGAAAAAAACATGAGACCAGCGATCACGCGTTCCAGTTTACATCCAGGCTCCCTCGGGAGCTTTTGCAGGTCGTCTTGGGCATCCAGCCAAGAGTCAGAAGTATACAGCTCGTCAAACACTCACTCTTGATGGTTGTCCAATGGATCCTTCCACAGACGTCTAAAAGGCGACAGGTGAAATGCACTTGCTTGGATGTCCGTGAAAGCTGACCGAATGACTTCAATGAGGGGGCGAAAATGAAATCCAGGAACGGAAAAAGATCTCGCATCGTCCTCCTTCGATTTTGTAGGGATCTTGATGGTGACGCTGGCCTGGATCCAGTCATCTGGAAACTCAATTTTGCTTTTGCCAGGGTCATGATCTAACTCTCGCAAACTGCTCCTCACTGAGAAGTCCTCCAAGTGCTTTGGATCAAAATCTTCCGCCAGCATCACCTCTTTGACAAGACGAGCAACTTCAGTCTCCGATTTCTTGTTGCTGCCGGAATTCATCCAAGCCATGAGTCGATAGACGGACATATTAGGGAAAGGATACGGAGGTGGGAGAATGCCTGAATCAGTCTCTTGCACAGACGTTGGGCACGTAGTTGAAAGTAGCGAGGACGCGACAAATTTATCTGGCTCGAAGGATGGGCGACGAGGGTAGAGTCGGCAAAGTCCAAGAGAGTTGAAGGTGGTCTGAAATGTATCTCGTAACGTCAATAGAACTCTCTGGATTCTAGATTGAGATGGCTCTGGGTGTCGAGAAGGCGAAACATCGGTATTTTCCAAGTCATTGGTATCCTCGTCAGAAAGAGGGACATCCTCAAAACGTCTGGGTATTCGTCCCAGAGGGTGCCAAGGTTCTTCTGACAAGCGAAAAGCAAAACAAGTTATCAGTTGACTCGGGTGACTGACTCGGAAGGGTCGTGACACACCCAAAACATTGGTATTGAGTACGTTGTTGTCAGTATCAGACTGCTGCCGCTCCAGGTCCGGGTTTGACCCGGGTTGCTGGCCATGCTCAGGACCCACTGAGCCGACACTAGACATGCCAGCCTCAATCCAGTATCTGCTTGATGGTCTGCCAGGGCACGGAACGATGGGTTTAATGCGGACGCTCCCCATACGGAGCCGGATGGGCGATATGCTCTAGAAACACAATTGAGTTGTCATTATGATAACTTCGACCCGCTGCTCTGAATTATATACAAAAGGTTGCTCACCGAAGAGTTGCCTGAGCCTCGGTTTGTTGCTGCTGGCAACGGTCGTGCCAGAGTTATAGCTGCCTCTTTTGCCCTCTCGCGTCTTTTCTGGCTGCTCATGACGCTGGACAGGCGGTAGGGTTTGCATGTTGCACGGTGCCTACTAAGTCCTCGACTGTCGCTGGCCGCTTTCTCCCACATGCATCCTGGAGCATTGCAGGATATCACCATATAATCAATAAAGAGCAAAAGAAGAACAAGGCATAGAAGTTTTTTGTGCATTCGTCGGACCAGTGCTACTAGCTCTCAGCGACTCAGGTGCGAGCCAGGCTGACTCGATGATTGGCCCAGGGTGCCAGTGGTGGTGCTAGTAGTAGTAGTAGATCTTGCAAACTCACAGGCAAAGACTTGCCCAGTCAAAGTTGTGAAGCACGTGGTGCCGGGTCATACCGTACTAATTTATAACCTGAACGTTCTCAGTGCTTCCAAGTTCGTTGAAGTGAACTTGCGTGAAGCAGTGCATGAAGTCCAGTTACCAAACTATCAAAATCATTATCGTGTTCTGCAGCACATTTAAGTTATCATTCATCAATATCAATCAGCAAGGATACATGCGTTTCGATCATCGTTTATAGGCTATATTTGTGGCGGATACAAGAAATGAATGAATGACGGTCATCTGCCAGATAATGACGGTGCATGATTACAACAATCCAAAGGTCACCGCTGAGAACATACAACTCCCGCCTTGCCATGTCAGTAAGTATTACAATGAAGAACAGCCTGAGAATCGCACCTTAGCCATTAGACTCCATGGCATCATATTCATCTACAAAATCATCCTCTGGCGAAGACGACATGACAGTGTTAACACCCTCAATATGACTCAGGGTTAAGTCGGCAACAGCGAACGACCTGGAATTGTGACTATGTGCACCCACATCGAAGTCCTTGGCAACTTCGAGATCCTCCCTGCTACATCCAACCAGGAAAGTCCGGAGAAAGGTAGCTTCCTTAGAGCTAATAGTATATCTTTCAACTTCTTCTTCGACGATCATTTCAAGAAGAGCCTGGTATCGGTCCTTTGCCTCGACTGCCCAAGCTGTTCCCAGAACGGCCATGCGCTTAGATTCACAGTCAGCTTCCTTAGCAGCAACAGCTTGAGTGAGAGCTTTCTTAGACAAGCGTTTCAAACAATCCTGCAAGATATCTTTGCCCTGGTTTTGGGCTTGTCAATTTCTATGAAAAAAATGTAATCAGGCTAACATACCGCTTGAATATCTGCCAGACTCATATCATTGTCACCAGATTCGAGGCACCTTCGAAAAAAACGGAGCTCTAATGCATTTGGCACGAAACCGTGGGGCTTCCCATAAGGCCTAAACTTTCTTTGTGCACGCCCCGCTAAGCTAGGCAGGCGCTCCATAATGTCGGAAGGAGGGCGTGGAAATGCAAAGAGCTCATGTGAGTCTGAGTCAGGGGAGGTGTCGCTGGATGGTGGTGATCGTCGATGATTTCTAGAGCGTACGGAACGTGCTACTGTACGGCTGCGTCTCTTGCTGCGGTAAGGTGTAGGGTCAGGCGGAGAGCTGGGTGGAGCCCGAACGATAATTTGAGGAGACTCGTCACTGCTATCGGGTTCATGACTAGACTGTCCGACAGAGCTTGGAGGAGTGGAGAGCTGGGTGTGCACAGCAACAGCCTGAGGGCTACGCATCATAGTTGGTTTGACTTGACCGGGACTCAGGGAACGGTCACGACGAGGTTATGAACTTGGGCGACAAGGCGGGGATTGAAAGACCGTGACAGTGAGAACTTTCCATAAGAATTTATCACGTGTCTGAGAAGTCCACTGCCTTCTGGCGACCGAGTCGAAGATGTCCTACTGCCATGACCGTACTGAGTCAGTCAGGTGTGATTCATTTGAATTACCGTCACAAATCGGGTTCTCACATCTGGCTCCAGGCTTCTGAAGTGACTCAAGAGAACTCGAAGTTGTTTCAGGTTCACGGTAAACGAGCCGAGTCGTGCTGCGGCTTCAACTGACTTTCTAAATCAGGTCACAGGTTCCGAGTCATGTGGCAGGCTGCTGCTGCAATCATGGCCCACTGGCCATCACTCACCATGTTGATAGGTCACTGTGGTACTGAATTGCAATTGCAAAGTTCAAGTCGAAACCTCGTGCTGCTACTAGTACTACTAGTAGTAGTACGAATCTGACATTGAGTCCGATGGTCACAATTCAAGTTCGGAATTTACCATGCCTCCATTTGCTGTTCGATAGATGGATAACGAGTGTTAACACTCGTTATCCATCTATCAAACCCTTTTCCACTAGTGACTCCCATCTAATGGACCAAGACCATAATCTGCCTCACCAGCCTCCGCCTAGTCGGCCCACTTCTCAAGACCCATTTGACTGGATGCACAATGCCTTTGATTTTGACAACCCCGTAATCGAGGGGGGACCACCGATTTCACAGTCTACCGTAGATTTGCAGGCTTACTACTCACATCTCAGCTCTCCCCGCGTCCGTCATGCACCCTATATCACATCGCAACGGCGCCATCGCCGTGATAGGCCATTATCTCACCCTACTGCTGTAGAACAAGGTGAAGAAGGGCCGTCTCAAGGTGTGGCATTCAATGGCCCATCTCCTGTGCTCCGGGGTGTGCCACCTCCCACGCTGGTAACAGCGTCTCCTGCACCATCCCCTGCACCACCTCCTGCACCATCCCCTCTGCCACCTCCTGCGCAATTCCTTGCAATTTCTGCACCATCTCCCGCACCAGCAGCTTCAACTCAGACCGTGCCAGCCGTGCCTTCAATCTTTTTCGGTCTTTCCGATTTAGATGAAGTGAAGGCAGAGTCCTTGTTTCAGATGAAATGTGGTCTTCTTAACAGCTCCTTCCTGCCGAAAGACAGCTCAGACGTAGCAAGGATGGCAAAGGTGTGCATTACCGCCCAGGTGTCCCACAGCCGTAGGTCTCTGGACTCGGCGTGGACTATCCATTGCTGATCGACCACAGCTGAACTTACTGCCTGGTCCAACACGAAAGATGGCAAACTAGAGGCCACTAAATTGTGTACTGCGCTGACGACACTTCGAAAAAATATAAAATTTCTCGCTCGCAGTGCTGCGCTCTGGGGGTACAACTTACACCAGTTAATGCACACGGAAAGCAAGCTTATGGTGAAGAATTTTGTAAAGAGACTCATAAAAGATAATTCCTACCTTAGAGGTACTGTCAATGCTCGTTATTTTGTTCTAGTTTCTTGTCAATGACAGCTCATGTTAATTTCTTCAGGTCAATGGAGAAAACGTTGACATTCCTTTTGCGAATGTAGCACTACTGTATTTCATCCGGCAGCTACTCTTCCACGATAGGCAGTACAAACAATTTATTGGCGAGAAACAGAATCTCCAACCGCTGTTTACCTATACAAGCGTTTTGTTCAAGTGGGCGTTAACCGAAATGTCCACAGGAGTTTTCCAAGATATAGATTTCAAACTTAACGAGGCTACTACCGAACATACCGCCATGGAAAATCTATTCAAGACATTGACACATGAGCAGATCGTTGCGCTCACCGCAAGCGTTTATAACTAAGGTGAGCAGCCCAGGTGGACAAATCATGCAATAAGACTGAAACTGCGACTAGTAAGGGTCTGCAGAGGAAGTGCGAATGAGATGTACAATGCGAAAAAGAGGCAATTCACCTAGGCTGCAGTAGTGGCAGTACTCGCCCGCAGGACTCATTACCATAGAGGCAGCGGCAATATTAATACGTAAGAAATGTTACCTTCCAGACTGCGCACAATGTACTTCGCCTCGAAGTCCTGGCATGCGGCGAGGAGCTTTGTGATAATTGATACCTTCTTTGCCTGGGACTGTGGGAGAGGGAATGGTACTAAGTCTTTGAGAACTTGTACAGGCATGAGGAACAAACCGAATGTCCAGATGACAATGCAACCTCCCGTAAGTCGAAAGGAACTGTAAGAGGCTTGGGTTTAAAGAGCGTCTTCTGACTGTTTTTGGAGTTCTGTGAATGGTGTAAGCTCGTGGTCAAGGTTAAGGAGAGTAATGGCCGAGCACCATTGCCACGAGCCCGAGATCGCCTTCTTTCTTGAGGTCTGCTTTGACTGTTGCAAGGCCGCCGCGTCCTGTGGACTCGCTGATGGCTTTGATGAGCAGGCTCTCGCCGATACCCAGTCCAACACCAACATAATCTGGGCTTAGCTACGTCTCTTAGCACACGAGAATAAAATTATCAAATAGAAAAGAACTTACGCGGTTTATGCACAGGTATACAGACTGTCTGCGAGATGGCAGACCGAAAAGAGAAATGAAAACCACCAGCACCGAAGTCTGCACGCCTCTTCCTCCGATGGTCTGTAGTCGAGGACCGCCAGGTGTCGATGGGCGCGTGCTGGGAGTTTGACGGCCGCTTGGTGTCTCGTTCCTTTTCTCTCCCCTTTCTCTGCTCTCCACTACAAGTCGGAATACGCTGTGACTTCGACTACTCCGCTCATTCCGGTCAGTGCTAGTTGTCCTTCTGTTCCTTTCTCCTCGCTCAAGGACTTCTTTGACGCTCTTCGAGCTTGTCACGGCTTCTTCTCGAAGCGGTACTAGAATACCCGAACCCTGAATTTGAACGGGCTGAGCAGCAGACATTGAAGGTGGCGCGAGTAGGTCATATATCGTTTCATCGTAAATTTCGAGGTAAGAACACCAAAGAAGATATTCACGAGTGGGTGTGCGGCGGATGTAACCAGGAAAGCGGCAAAGGATCTATGGCGCAAACGTGAGATCGACTGGCCGGACATTAGGTTCGGAACAATATCTAGGCCTACCAAAATTCCAAGCTTTCAGGAGCGTGCGACTATCCTTTCCAAAAAGGAAATTTCACCACTAACCTCCGATTCGCTCTTCAGTAAACGACCACCACTTACCTTCTTATACTTGGCACTGGAGCAGTTGCAGACGCACTGGCTACGGGCATCAAGCAGACAGGTGAGTGCCTGACTTTGATTTGAGCATGACCCTTCCTCCACTTTCTTGATGTTTCTTTGGCACTTGTCAGAGGCTGGTTGTGAGCCCCGCACCGTGGCGAGGTTGTGAAGCTCGGTACGGCCGTTTGCCCCGAAGCTGAGTGACCACCGCGCGGACCAAGGCCACACAGCTTGGCAGTCGCACAGGCTTGGTGCGGCTGCTTGTCCCCAAGGCAAGCGCGCTGCTTGGCCTCGCGCACTGCACTTGGCCATTGCAGAAGCTCGGTACGGCCGTTTGCCCCGAAGCTACCTGCACGGCCTTTTGCGCTTGCCCTTTGCTGTTGAATTTTATTTGGCCTATTTGAAGCCTGCCCTTACTTTGAAGCCTCTGACAAATTTGGGTGTAGTGAATTGAGATGGTCGCAAGTTTGACTGCTGAATGCGGTTCAGAGGCCACGCGTGAGTAGCCGCGCTGAGTTGTTTCTTGACTCACAACTTTCCCGATGCCAACAGGGCTTGCCGTAGAGGCTGTGGTGAGTCGGTGGTAGGTTAAGTCCTCAGCCTTGATGCCTGCAGCTCATGGACGATTGCAATTGACAGCTTCCCACCACTTCAGGACGGCGCGGCTCCGAGGGCTGGCATACAGGGCTTCTCTACTGAGGGTATGTCCCTTGAGCAGGTAGCCCTCTTGCGCCATGAGTCAAATCAAGATCAAAACCGCGACCCAGAAGTGGAGGAGCTTTTGAAGGGCGCAGTGCACGGTGGCCCCAAGTCAGAGGTGCCTCGCACATCAGATGCTTATGAAGGGACGGGGTGAGCCATCCCTGCACGCGCGTGCCTTCAAACTCACAAGGCTTTCTCAGACCGATGAAGCGATCATTTGACAACCGATTCCCGCCGCGCGCTACCCCTGCAAAGAAGGTAAAGCTTGAGGGCGCTGCTGACCCCTCAAGTAAGGCCCTTCCTTCGCGGTCCAAGCCTGCGTACACCCCGCGTGAGCATACCAAATCCCAGGCTAAGGTGAAGAGGGATGCGAGGCGTCGTGAGCTACAGCTTCAGAGCCGCGCTCGCAAGGCTGAGGAGCTCAAGTCCAAAGGTGGCCTGGATGCGCTCACCTTTCGCACCTCCAGCACTGGCTGGCAGGGCACGAACTACGGATCCACGAAGGAAGGTAAGGAGCTCATAGCTCAGTGGGAGGACTACAGCATTCTTCTACGCCTAAAGGACTTTGATAGAGTTCCCTACTGCGGGTAGGCGTTTCATCTCCTTCATACCTCAGCCTCTGAGCCCATGTACTCTAGCTTGAAGACTCACATTAGGGACTCTCAAGGGCGGCTGTGGCTGGTGCGCACCTTTGTTGGCGAGCGTATTGAGGCGCTTCTCCCGGCATTTGAAAAGCAGGCCGCAGCATTTGTAAGCACCGTTGAAACCAACAGGAGTGGCTTTACAGAGGCTGAGATGGAGGAGAATTCAAGAGGATCTCATTGGAGTAGCATATGCGGGCATGACAGGAATTCTAAACAGGTAAGCTTCAAGATGCTTATGACCTAAGCTCTAACTCCAAGCCTTAAACAGGTGCCCACCCTCACAGCCTGGCATTCCTCAAATGCTGAGGCTGTTGACGCACTTTGGAGACCTGACGGTGCAATGTTTCAGATAAGGCAGGCCTTGCACTCCGTCCCACTGCCTGAGCCTCACACCTCCTCTAGCGCCATTATGAACCGAGTGTTTCGGGCCGAGTTTCCCCTGCTAGCAAAGAGATACGCGGACTGCTCACAAGCCCTGGGCATCAGCCCTCTTTATGGTCATTTTTTTAGCTTCTGCCTTAATTCTGCAAGAGCAGGGGTTGAGAGAGTTCACTGCAGTCCCCACGTGGACTGGAAGAATATTGCAATAGGTGTTTGCGTTGTCTTTGTATATGGTAAGCCTCTACCTCAGTCAGCTCTTTAGTTCTGATTTCAGGCAACCTAGGCAAGTTCAACAGCAAAGAGCGCTCCTGGCTTGTGATATGGGAGGCTGGTTTGATCTTGGAGATGCCGGCAGGTGTTTTTGTCATGTACCCCTCCTCCCTCTTCTTTCACTTCAACGTGGACGTTTGCGGTAGGCGGTTTACCCTGCTAGATGCAGGCTTTTGCTAATACCTTTGTCATCAGATCTTAAGCTGGTGTGCACAGACGGTAGGCCTCCTACCCCAGAAAATTCTTCTTTATTAGATGGAGGGAATGGAAGAGGGTCATGCGTTTGGTTTAACCAATCGAGCATGTTTCAGACTGCCGAGCTAGGCTTTGCAACTATTGCACAGGCTAGGGAGGCAGGAGTCCCTTGTAACTCTGATTCTTCCTCTCTTATTAGCCGAGGATTTTTTCCATTAGCTTGAAGTTATAAGGTTACCAATCCCCATCCCACAAAATTCTCGCTAGGAAGCTTTCAAATACTTCATCACATAGCTCAAAATCGCATACCAGAAAAGTGTTTCGGCGCATGACAAATGTTTTTGTCACAAATGAAAGTTTTTGTCACACTGGCAA
Organism: Suillus fuscotomentosus; assembly: GCF_016647785.1. NCBI lineage: Eukaryota > Fungi > Basidiomycota > Agaricomycetes > Boletales > Suillaceae > Suillus > Suillus fuscotomentosus. Next base: position 151,225 of record NW_024539615.1, read on the forward strand.
ATGTTTTCGTCATGCGAGCAAAGTTTGGTAACATTTTTGAAAGTATATTTTTGTCCAGTGGGGTCCCAGTCTGCCAAGTTAATGTCACTCTCCGTTGATCCTCATCCTCTTACTGCCTGAGCTTCAACGTCTCCTGGTGGTAGGTGGCATTTTCAATGTCATCATCATCAGTTAACGTGACGGTGGCAGCAGCCCCATAATGGGTGTTCCGCAATAATAGATACGTCATTGAGTTCCGGAGTCTGGCATTTGTCAAGTCGCTCTGATAGTTTGACTACAATGATACCCGGCTCTAGGGAGCCAGATATGACATTTCATATTTATTTGCTCTAGCAACCATGCACAGACAGTACTAACTACTAACAGCAGAGATCCTGCACTACTTATGGTTAAATCGATACCGTAAGCATCATCCGTCGCCGTGATATTAATTTTCTTCCCGGTAGTGGTGCCGCAGCTAAACTCGGCAAAAATCATTTTAGGCCACAATGGATGTGATCATTGAGCTGTAGTTAGTTAGTCCCCCTCGGCAAGATGTTTGCGATCACTAATTGCTCAGCCATTGATGTTTACAGATCCTTCGTCGTGTTTATAAAAGTCACGGTGAGTTTTAACTTTTGTCGTTGTGTTTTCTCGACATGTCCCGCGACGCTCTCAGGCTACAGTCTTCAATTAAGTCTATGGTCAATTCAATTCCTTCTGCTCGTCAGCGTACTCGTGCGCAAACCGCAGCTTTCCTGCTCGGTGCTTATCCGGAACTGCCTAGTACTCAGGACAAGGAAATCAATCGCACGCGTGCAGTTCAGCATCTCTACGAGGGAATGGCTGAACAGCGGACGCCATCACCGGTAGACGAACTTACTGCACAACGGTGTCAGGCCCAGCTCGAGAAAAGTAAGTTAAATGCGCATATGAGTATCAGGTCCAACGAGATGCTGATCATGTCACCACTAGTCGAATTTAGAGTGCCTCTTCACACTCTGGACAGAAACCAGTCAACTACTTACGTGGACCGCTCTCATTCTGAGTCAGATTGTCCTATAGACATACTTGACTCCATCAAGGCCACAATGGATGTCTCAAAGACATACCAGCACTTAGGCTGGCGTTTGTCTACTGCCCGCCGCATAGACCCGCCTCATCGACTTTTAACAACGCATGACATCAATAGCGCTTTCAAAGCTGCGAGGACGGAACATGGTTCTGGCAGAAAAACAAAGAAAGTTGCCATTGAAATCGTCAATACTGTAAGTGCTTTGATGTTTGCAAGCGGTCTGCGTAATGTGACATTAACTTGCAGGCTGTACGATTGAAAGAGAAGCAAACACGGCAACAGGCAGGTACATCTTCTGCGGGCGGATATACAAAGGAGTTAGAAACAGTCACGAGCACATTGCGCTGCTCGGACCATCCGAACCTCAGAGAGGACACGTTCTGCTGGGTCGATGCATCCCAGCCCAACACCCCGCACTATCCGCTGTGCACCCGGGACCTACAAGACTGGGCTAAATATCTGGTACGTGTATACCCACCCACCTGCGAGGATACGACATGGCGCTCATGGTTTTTAGCATGAAACTGGAGATTTAGACTTCGTCACTTTACCTAGGACACCTCATTTCAATGAAGTTCGAACGACGCGTAAAGAGCGAACTACCGTGTTGTCACCGCTCCAGAGGGTGCCCACTGAAATTATATCACCCGTTATCCATAATCATATCCACCTCTCACCCGCCACCAATGACACAATCTCCGATGGAATGTTTACGAGAGAACGAGGAGAAGGCTATACGGCTCCCCAGCCACTCAAGAGGACTTTTGCGCTCTACATGGAGAGTGACGAAGAGTCTGACGACGACGAACTTCCGCAAGGTATTGAGGACGTCCTTAGGACTGTCCATTCTCGCTACCCTGCGATGAACTTTCCCCAATATGTTGATAAACTGAAGGATCGCGGCATTTTTTATTTACCCACCGCAGCTCATTTCGGTATCAGATTCTATGAAGAGAAAGTCGGAATGTCAGAGGGATCTGCATATACCTTTCAAAGTTGTATTTGTAAATCTTACGAGAGGGCAGAACTTGCAAAGGAGAGAAGGAAAACCAAAGGGAAGAAGAAAGCACGGGCTCACGGCAACGAGAATGAAGAAAACATCCACCCTATTAGCTTTTGATCAATGTGTAGCTCGCCTGGCTTTTATTTTTGTTTGTTAATAGTCTCTACTACCACATGATAATAGAGATAACCCCCTGACGTGCAGTCGACAATAGTCGACATGCAACGTGAAGTTTATATCTAGAGGGCCAATTTTGCACATTATGTTAAAAAGAACTCGACGTACAGTCGACGATAGTCAGCATGTAACGTCGAGCCCATGTCCAGGGTCAATGTTGCACATAGTAAGTAGTAGAGAACCCCCCGGCGTGCAGTCGACGATGGTCGGCATGCAACGCCAAGTCCAGGTCAATATCGCACATTAATATGAAAAAAAGAACTCGACGTACAGTCGACGATAGTCGGCATGTAACGTCGAGCCCATGTCCAGACTCAATGTTGTATATAATAACCCCCCGGCGTGCAGTCGACGATGGTCGGCATGCAACGCCAAGTCCAGGTCAATATCGCACATTAATATGAAAAAAAGAACTCGACGTACAGTCGACGATAGTCGGCATGTAACGTCGAGCCCATGTCCAGGGTCAACGTTGCATATAATAACCCCCCGGCGTGCAGTCGACGATGGTCGGCATGCAACGCCAAGTCCAGGGTCAATGTTGCATATAATAGTAGAGAACCCCCCGGCGTGCAGTCGACGATGGTCGGCATGCAACGCTGAATCCAAGTCTCGAGTCAATGGCCTGTCACAGACAACTTGCAGTGCAGTCGACGATAGTCGACATGCAACATGCAAGTGTCTGTGCACGTCCAAGTTTGAAAGTTGAACTTGAGCGCTTGAGCATTGAAGCGGAGGTTCAATTTATTTAAATTCAAACTGCGCTGACACCCTTACGATTACATAATGTCATGCTTTGTTTGCAGGTGTTGCCATTCCAAATCTATGCGCACTTTTCCAACTTTATCGCACGAATTTCACCTTGCCAAGGGTAAATTTCGTAAAGGGGATTTCTGGCAGGTTCAAACGTACAACCTCGGGCCCGCCGTGGCTGACTAAGCGCGCCTGCGCGCCCTCTTCGCTTCCCAACGTCGTCGTTCTGAGATTGTTTATTTGCCACTTCGTCTGGGCTCCAAAGACTTAAACCTTGAAGGAGTCAGTTTGAGAGCAATCAACATGTATTAATTATGGGTATGGTATGTACAGCAGTTCAGTTCTAACTCTGTCATGCTCTCACTGTGAGTTTGCATTAACAGCATGGACAGGACGACGGTCAGTCCGAGTCTACAGAAACCGAACGGCCTTTTGAATCCAGTGTGTGACAGGCTTAACTCATATTGCGTGCGCCGTGAATGTGTCACTTCTAGACTAATTACTTCGGCTGAAATTCGCAATTCTGACTAGCGCCCGCGGCAGGCCAGCGCCCTGAAATTTACAGATTTACGAATTTACGAATTTACCAGGTGTACCGTGTTTTACTACCAGCATTTGGTGAGTCTGTCACTTAAACTCGACTTAACTCGACTTAGCTCACCCAAACCTGACT